>NC_064864.1:3388168-3578168 GCF_024139225.1 Suncus etruscus
AAAAAAGCAACTGTATTCTGGCAGTGAAGTTAGCACACAAAAAGAATTTGGATCCTTTTTGATATTGTTGAGTGGCCAAATCCACAAAGTTGCCCAATTATTCAAATATAATGTAGTAATGTAGGGCAATAAGAACATTTTCTAAAGGCATTTTTATTTGATTAAAATTTTCCAGACCCTGAAAGCATTTAAACTGGTAAATAAGTGAATTTGAAACACCTTATAAGTATGGATTGGAAAACATGCAACAAGACGATGTAAAAAAAAATGAAAGATTCTTTAAACAGAGGAGTTAAATAAAAACAGGACAACTGTTATAGTTATAAAATTACCTTTGTATAATGTAAAATACTGTCTTTAATATACATCATGAAAGGCCTTAGAAATAGAATAGTGGGTAAAGAACTTGCCTTGCATGTGGCCAGCCCACGTTCTATTCCCAGTGTCCCATATGAAACTGGAACACAACCAGGAATAGTGACTTCTGAGCCAAGAGCAAGGAGTAACCCTTGAGCATTGTGGGGTGTGGTACAAAAACAAACAAACCAAACAACAAATAAATAAAATAAATGATGGAGTACATTCTGAATCACTTTTCACAATATTCCTTTCCTAGTTTGTTTCCATCTTTTTGAGGAGTTTATTTATTTTTTTTTTGAGGAGTTTATTTTTTTTTTATTTAAACACCTTGATTACATACATGATTGTGTTTGGGTTTCAGTCATATAAAGAACGCCACCCATCACCAGTGCAACATTCCCACCACCAATGTCCCAAGTCTCCCTCCTCCCCACCTAATCCCTGCCTGTACTCTAAACAGGCTCTCCATTTCCCTCATACATTCTCATTATTAGGAAAGTTCAGAATGTAGTTATTTCTCTAGTTAAACTCATCACTCTTTGTGGTGAGCTTCCTGAGGTGAGCTGGAACTTCCAGCTCTTTTCTCTTTTGTGTCTAAAAATTATTATTGTAAGAATGTCTTTCATTTTTCTTAAAACCCATAGATGAGTGAGACCATTCTGTGTTTTTCTCTCTCTCTCTCTGGCTTATTTCACTCAGCATAATAGATTCCGTGTACATCCATGTATAGGAAAATTTCATGACTTCATCTCTCCTGACAGCTGCATAATATTCCATTGTGTATATGTACCACAGTTTCTTTAGCCATTCATCTGTTGAAGGGCATCTTGGTTGTTTCCAGAGTCTTGCTATGGTAAATAGTGCTGCAATGAATATGGGTGTAAGGAAGGGGTTTTTGTACTGTATTTTTGTGTTCTTAGGGTATATTCCTAGGAGTGGTATAGCTGGATCATATGGGAGCTCGATTTCAAGTTTTTGGAGGAATCTCCATATCGCTTTCCATAAAGGTTGAACTAGACGGCATTCCCACCAGCAGTGGATAAGAGTTCCTTTCTCTCCACATCCCCGCCAACACTGTTTATTCTCATTCTTTGTGATGTGTGCCATTCTCTGTGGTGTGAGGTGGTATCTCATCGTTGTTTTTATTTGCATCTCCCTGATGATTAGTGATGTGGAGCACTTTTTCATGTGTCTTTTGGCCATTTGTATTTCTTTTTTGTCAAAGTGTCTGTTCATTTCTTCTCCCCATTTTTTGATGGGATTAGATGTTTTTTTCTTGTAAAGTTCTGTCAGTGCCTTGTATATTTTGGAGATTAGCCCCTTATCTGATGGGTATTGGGTGAATAGTTTCTCCCACTCAGTGGGTGGCTCTTGTATCCTGGGCACTATTTCCTTTGAGGTGCAGAAGCTTCTCAGCTTAATATATTCCCATCTGTTAATTTCTGCTTTCACTTGCTTGGAGAGTGCAGTTTCCTCCTTGAAGATGCCTGTAATGTCCTGGAGTGTCTTGCCTATGTGCTGTTCTATATATCTTATGGTTTTGGGGCTGATATCGAGGTCTTTAATCCATTTGGATTTTACCTTCGTACATGATGATAGCTGGGGGTCTAAGTTCAATTTTTTGCAAGCAGCTATCCAATTGTGCCAACACCACTTGTTGAAGAGGCTTTCCCTGCTCCATTTAGGGTTTCCTGCTCCTTTATCAAAAATTAGTTGATTGTATGTCTGGGGAAAATTTTCTGAGTATTCAAGCCTATTCCACTGATCTGAGGGCCTGTCCTTATTCCAATACCATGCTGTTTTGATAACTATTGCTTTGTAGTACAGTTTAAAGTTGGGGAAAGTAATTCCTCCCATATTCTTTTTCCCAATGATTGCTTTAGCTATTCGAGGGTGTTTATTGTTCCAAATGAATTTCAAAAGTGTCTGATCCACTTCTTTGAAGAATGTCATGGGTATCTTTAGAGGGATAGCATTAAATCTGTATAATGCCTTGGGGAGTATTGCCATTTTGATGATGTTAATCCTGCCAATCCACGAGCAGGGTATGCATTTCCATTTCCGCGTGTCCTCTCTTATTTCTTGGAGCAGAGTTTTATAGTTCTCTCTGTATAGGTCCTTCACATTTTTAGTCAAGTTGATTCCAAGATATTTGAGTTTGTGTGGCACTATTGTGAATGGGGTTGTTTTCTTAATGTCCATTTCTTCCTTATTACTGTTGGTGTATAGAAAGGCCATTGATTTTTGTGTGTTAATTTTGTAGCCTGCCACCTTGCTATATGAGTCTATTGTTTCTAGAAGCTTTTTGGTAGAGTCTTTAGGGTTTTCTAAGTAGAGTATCACGTCATCTGCAAACAGTGAGAGCTTGACTTCTTCCTTTCCTATCTGGATTCCCTTGATATCTTTTTCTTGCCTAATCGCTATAGCAAGTACTTCCAGTGCTATGTTGAATAGGAGTGGTGAGAGAGGACAGCCTTGTCTTTTACCAGAATTTAGAGGGAAGGCTTTCAGTTTTTCTCCATTGAGGATAATATTTGCCGTTGGCTTGTGGTAGATGGCTTCAACTAGATTAAGAAAGGTTCCTTCCATTCCCATCTTGCTGAGAGTTTTGATCAAGAATGGGTGTTGGACCTTATCAAATGCTTTCTCTGCATCTATTGATATGATCATGTGGTTTTTATTTTTCTTGTTATTGATGTTGTGTATGATGTTGATAGATTTACGGATGTTAAACCAGCCTTGCATTCCTGGGATGAAACCTACTTGATCATAGTGGATGATCTTCTTAATGAGGCATTGAATCCTATTTGCCAGGATTTTGTTGAAGATCTTTGCATCTGCATTCATCAGCGATATTGGTCTGTAATTTTCTTTTTTTGTAGCGTCTCTGTCTGGTTTAGGTATCAAGGTGATGTTGGCTTCATAAAAGCTATTTGGAAGTGTTTCCGTTTGTTCAATTTCATGAAAGAGTCTTGCCAGGATTGGTAGTAGTTCCTCTTGGAATGTTTGAAAGAATTCATTAGTGAATCCATCTGGGCCTGGGCTTTTGTTTTTCAGCAGACCTTTGATTACCATTCTAATTTCATCTATGGTGATGGGGGTGTTTAGATATGCTACATCCTCTTCCTTCAACTGTGGAAGATTATAAGAGTCCAAGAATTTATCCATTTCTTCCAGGTTCTCATTTTTAGTGGCGTAGAGTTTCTCAAAGTAGTTTCTGATTACCCTTTGAATCTCTCTCATATCAGTAGTGATCTCTCCTTTTTCATTCCTAATACGAGTTATCAAGTTTCTCTCTCTCTCTTTCTTTGTTAGGTTTGCCAGTGGTCTATCAATCTTGTTTATTTTTTCAAAGAACCAACTTCTGCTTTCGTTGATCTTTCGGATTGTTTTTTGGGTTTCCACTTCATTGATTTCTGCTCTCAGCTTTGTTATTTCCTTCTGTCTTCCTATTTTTGGGTCCTTTTGTTGAGCATTTTCTAGTTCTATTAGCTGTGTCATTAGGCTACTCAGGTAAGCTCCTTCTTCCTTCCTGATGTGTGCTTGCAAAGCTATAAATTTTCCTCTCAGTACTGCTTTTGCTGTGTCCCATAAGTTCTGATAGTTTGTGTCTTGATTGTCATTTGTTTCCAGGAACCTTTTGATTTCCTCCTTGATTTCATCTCGGACCCACTGGTTATTGAGTATGAGGCTGTTTAACTTCCAGGTGTTAAGGTTTTTCTTCTGAGTCCCTTTGGTGTTCACAAATAATTTCAGAGCCTTGTGGTCAGCAAAGGCAGTCTGCAAAATTTCTATCTTCTTGATCTTATGGAGGTATGTTTTATGTGCCAGCATGTAGTCTATCCTGGAGAATGTCCCATGTACATTGGAGAAGAATGTGTATCCAGGTTTCTGGGGGTGGAGTGTCCTATATATATCCACTAAGCCTCTTTCTTCCATTTCTCTCCTCAGGTCTAGTATATTCTTGTTGGGTTTCAGTCTGGTTGACCTATCCAGTGTTGACAAAACCGTGTTAAGGTCCCCCACAATTATTGTGTTGTTATTGATATTATTTTTCAGATTTGTCAACAGTTGTATTAAATATTTTGCTGGCCCCTCATTCGTTGCATATATGTTTAGGAGAGTTATTTCTTCCTGCTCTACATACCCCTTGATTAATATAAAATGTCCATCTTTGTCCCTTACAACCTTCCTGAGTATAAAGTTTGCATTATCTGATATTAGTATGGCCACTCCAGCTTTTTTATGGGTGTTGTTTGCTTGGATAATTTTTCTCCAGCCTTTTATTTTGAGTCTATGTTTGTTCTGACTATTCAGGTGCGTTTCTTGTAGGCAGCAGAAGGTTGGATTGAGTTTTTTGATCCATTTAACCACTCTGTGTCTCTTAACTGGTGCATTTAGTCCATTGACGTTGAGAGAAAGAATTGTCCTGGGATTTAACGTCATCTTTATTTCAAAATTTGGTGTATCTTTTGGGTAGTCTTGTCTTAGATTAGGTCTTTCAGTTTTTCTCTTAAGACTGGTTTTGTGTCTGTGAAGTTTCTGAGCTGTTTTTTGTCTGTGAAACCATGTATTCTTCCGTCAAACCGGAAAGTGAGTTTTGCTGGGTATAGTATTCTGGGTGAAGCATTCATTTCATTCAGTCTTGTCACAATATCCCACCACTGCTTTCTGGCATTGAGTGTTTCTGGTGACAGGTCTGCTGTAAATCTCAGGGAAGCTTGCTTGAACGTAATTTCCCCTTTTGATCTTGCAGTTTTCAGAATTCTGTCTCTATCTGTGGGATTTGTCATTGTGACTAGGATGTGCCTTGGGGTGTTTTTTCTGGGGTCTCTTTTGTTTGGTACTCTTCGAGCATGTAGGATTTGATCACCTATATTCTTTAGCTCTGGAAGTTTCTCTTTATTGATGTTCTTGACCATTGATTCTTCCTGGGAATTTTCTTCCTGGGTCTCTGGGACTCCAATGATTCTTAAGTTGTTTCTGTTGATCTTATCATAGACTTCTATTTTCATCTGTTCCCATTCTTTGACTAATTTTTCCGTTGTCTGCTCATTTGCTTTAAGTTTTTTGTCCAATCTCTCCTGCTGTATGGAATTGTTATGTATCTCATCTTCCACAGCACCAAGTCTATTCTCAGCTTCTGATACCCTGTCCCAGAGCTTATCCATTTTGTCATTCACTTTGTTTACTGACTTTTTCAGGCTTGTTAATTGATATGTTATTTCAGTTTGGAGTTTTGTGATTTCTGTCTTCATATTTTCTTGGTTCTTATTAGTGTTCTGTTCAACTCTATCCATGGTTTCTTGGAGTCCGTTGAGCATCTTCCATATTGCTAGTCTAAAGTCCTTATCTGAGAGGTTGATTAGTTGGTTGGCCATTATCTGGTCATCAGAATTGTCCTCTTCATTCTCTATGTCTGATGCTGGCCTGCGTTGTTTCCCTATTGTCACACTTGTATTGTGGGTTTTTCTACGTGTTGTGGTGGTATTCATTGGCTAGATGATGTAGGCAGCACACTTCTCTGGCTCCGCCCTTTCTGGATGGGCTGACTTGCCTCTACGGGAGGGGAGTCCTCCGTGGATGAAGCCTCACACTGGATCAAATCTTAGGCCCAAGCATTCAACGGAGAAGACAGTTCGAAGAGGAATGCTTGCTTCTGTGTTATAGCTCAGTTCTTAGTGTGATTTTTTCTTCTTGTTACGATGGTGTTCTTTTCTTAGAAAGAGCGCATGGCCGCGTAGCGAAGCGGAGCGGCCGTGCTCTGCTGGAGCCTCTTTTGCCCCACTCCCAAGAGTTTCACGCAAGAGGACAGTAGAGAAACACTTACAAGGAGCACTCCCAGTTAGGCTCCACTGGGCGGGCGCAGATTCGTGGCTTTTCCCTGCCTGATGTCCCAAACAGGGCAGCTGGCTTCTGCGAAAGCCCGCCGGTTTTCACGTTCTGGAGACCCGCCCTGGAAATGGCGTCTGGGAGAGCAGATTTCTGGAGCCTCTTTGGCCCCACTCCCAAGAGTTTCACGCAAGAGGACAGTAGAGAAACACTTACAAGGAGCACTCACAGTTAGGCTCCACTGGGCGGGCGCAGATTCGTGGCTTTTCCCTGCCTGATGTCCCAAACAGGGCAGCTGGCTTCTGTGAAAGCCCGCCGTGTTTCCATCTTTTTCAGAGAAAATTTTTTGTTTTATTTAACTTCTAAACCGACCACAAAAATGGATCCTGGGGAAAGCCTGAGGCACTGCAGATGGAATATGGAGGTCCTGCCTGCCAGCAAAACATTCTGTCTGGGTCATCTTTCTGCCCCATAACATTACTTTACATTATTATTTATAAGGATGCGTCTAACAGGAATAATATTAACCTCCCCCATAGATAGAGAGGAATCAATTTCCTCCATCTCCATATTGATACATCATTTCATCTTCTGCATAAATTCACATATAATTTTTACAGATGCTACTTATGCATTATATTCCATTAATGTTCATAGTTTACTGAAATGGCATAGAACTCTGGACCTTTTTCAGAACACACAAAATCAGGAGTACCCATTCTGAATAAGAATAGATATGGAAAGGCAAAGACAGTATTTTTGAAGTAGATTTTCAGTGAAATGTGAATAGTATAATAGAAACAGAGCTTTTAATTAAACATGCCCCTTAAAAACTTTTTTGTTGCCTTAGTAGTTAAGCCTATTAAAACTGTATTTTGTGAGTTTTTTGGGTGAGGTTGAACCACACTCAGCAGTGCTCAGGGGTTACTCCTGGCTCTATGCTCAGGAATTACTCCTAGCAGACTCAGATGGAATGTATGGGGATCAAACCTAGGTTGGATGCATGCTAGGCAAATACCCTACTCAATGTATGACACTTAAAAAACATTTTCTAAAATGTCACATTTAGGAATGTAGAATTATTGTGAAATCTATACAGTTAATCCTAGCTGGGATTATAAACATTCAATAAGTCTCTCGATTTCCCCTTATCAGTCATTAGGTATGATAATTTATTTTAATTTTGACGATAGCCATTTTAAATACTTTAGAGTAAGTAGTATCTGTGATGATCCTCTTAAAATAGATATATGTGAATCTAAGACTAGCAAGAGGAGACAGGATTTTATGCCTGTTTAAATGACTTCATAGCCATTTAACACAGTGGTGAATCAAAATATGAATTGACTTTAGAGTTAAAATAAATTTGAATAACACCTGAGAAGATATTATGAAATCATACAGGTTAATTTTTATCCCATAAAAGTCACAAAATACCTTGACAGAGCAATTTCATTTATGTGCCTCTTTCTATAACTCTTAAAAATTCTGTTTTTAATCATGGGCTAATTTCCCTACCACACAAAACAACTATATTCTTAATGGATATGGAAATTATTTCTGTATTTACTCCATCATAAAGAACAGAATCAAAACTGAAAAACAATCTGGTTGTTTATTATGATATTATCACTCAGCATAGTTATTCTTTATTTATTAACTATGAAGGTTACTACTCTCCTGCATGAAGAAAAATATTTGAAAAGAGTATTCCTTACTATAAAGATGCTACTATTATCATCTCCAAAATATTTCTAGCTACAGAAAGAAATAATATAAATTAGAATGCAGTGTTTCTTGTTATCACTGACTCAGATAGAGTGGGACTTTTTGCCTGCCAGAACTTGGGACAATTATCTTGTCCTTTGTGTTCAGAAATGATGTGCTGACAGGTTATTTCCCGAACAAGAGCTGAGATATGTGAAATGCTCTCCTTGCAGAAGAGAACCTATTTTGTCATTGACAGCAGAAGTCACTGGGGAAAGAGCCTGACACTGCTGACCTTATAGTCTTTGGGTCAGCTGAGCCTGTGTTTGTTTCTTTTGGAGACTGCGATGGTATTTTGTCTTGCCTCCAGGGCTGTTGCTGACATTGCCTTGTTTCACACTGCCTGTGTCTATTCCATTTATTTCAGTCCATTATGTGTAAAATAACCTTCCCTTTATCCTCCATTTTTTTTCTGGCATTTTGTAGGATGGCCGCATTTTGACTCAGGTACCATTATTTTCTATCCACTTATTAATGAGATGAGCAAAGCGCATTGCAAACACAGTTAATACTGGTGTTGTGCAATTCTTGTTGGAATTGTATTTATAGGAATATTACCCATAAAAAATAATAGATTATGTTTGCATAATTGCAATATAGTCTTAGATTGCTGGTAGGGGTAGTGCATTGCTTCTATGACACAATTTTGGTCTAAATTAAGTGAATATGTAATTTCATTTATAAATTTTTAACAAAGGATAAGATATAAACTGTTAATATTTATAGTCTAAATAACAATAGTATCAAAAAACTTCCATTTTACATTTTAATGATCATTATGATGTAGGTTGTTTTCACATATCATACAGAAGTCTGTAATGCAAAGGTAATAAAGGCTGAGGGGCAGAGGTAAACTGAGGGTATTGGTAGTATTGTGCACTGGTGAGGACTTGACGATGGAATAATATACATCTGAAACTCAATCAAAAATATCTTTGTTACTTTGTGAGGCAAAGTGATTTAATAATAAAATAAAATGAGAGAAAAGTTAAGGTAATAAAATTTTGAATCTCTTTATCATGTAATTGTGATTTTCATTATTTTTTTAAAAATGGTTTAAGTAACATTAGTTTCCTAACCTTTTTAGGCTTTAGATGTTTTGTATTTTAAGACATCTACTCAAATACATTAAATTAACTAATTGAAACATAATTCCCTGCATCACCATAAAATTAATCTCTTAATTTTCCTCATTCCTTCTCTTTCCATAACCAGTATCTGAAAGATCATGTTGTTCTATTTGTTAATAAGTTTTGCACAAATGACTGGGTATTCTTCTGCAACTTATTTCATTTATCATAATGATCTCTTTTTTATGCAATGGCAATTTATTGTGGTTATGTCATATTCTGTTGTGTAGCTTTAATCTGCCTTTTTTGGCCACACCCTGTGACACTCACAGGTTACTCCTGGTTATACACTGAGAAATCACTCCTGGCTTGGGGGACCATATGGGACACCAAGTATCAAACCAAGGTTTATCCTAGATTGGCCCATTGAAGGCAAACACTCTACCATTGTGCTATTGCTTCGACCCCTCATTTACATTTTTAAGGGATTTCCATACTATTTTCTAGCATGGAAGGACCCCATTATTCCTACCAAAAATATGGGAGGCTTTATTTTCTCCACATCTTTTTAATACTTATTACTGATTATTTTTAATAATAGCTATTCACTGAAACTAGTTTCCCATTTCCATAAGACCTTTCTTATAATAAACGTTGAAAGGATCTCTTCTATATTAATGAAAAAAGATATTTCACAAAAATTGAGCAAAATGTAATAAGAATAAAACAGTTATGATTATATGCCAGAACAGGCATTATTAAACCAGCTCTATTAAACTAATTGATAGAACCAAGGTTATTAAGAAAGAAACATTAACAATTATAGATACCCTTTATTTCTTCCTTTATTTGAAGTATAACTTAGTTTGATATAGTATTCTTGAATTACCTTATCCACATGTCTTTCAAGTCTCTCTGAACCAGTTTCTGCTAAGAAAATAAACTGATACATTTTTTCTCCTAATCACATTGAATATTTTTACTCATTATTTCTGACAGATTCATTACTATTTACTTTTAGGTAGTTCATCTTGTTTTAAGTTAACAAATGTTTTGTTAGCTTCAAACCTTTCCAGGTTTGGGAAATATTTCAATATTCCTTGAATAAATGCTAAACTTCCCTCCCTTTCCTTACAGAAAAGACATTATTTATATATTGTTTTTAAATTTGTTTTAGAGAGGCTGGACAGAATATAGTAGCTAGGGCAAATGCTTTGCATACTGCTGACCAAGGTTTAATCCCTAGTATCCCTAAACCCACCAGGAGTGATTCCTAAGTACAGAACCAGGAGAAAAATCATGTATATTATCAGGATCTCACAACCCCCTCAAAACACACACACACACACACACACACACACACACACACACACACACAAACAATAAAAACAATAGTTTTAGATAATTTAAGAAAAAAATGATGTTTAACTTTCTATCAGCAATTTTGTTTAAAATCTAGATATATATATACATTAGTAATAGGATGCTTATCTTTCTTATCTAGTAGATGTTAATATGTGTTACTGATTTTTTTTTGTTTACTCTTAAATATTGTGGTGACATGGGCAATAAACAAGCTGTTTCGGGTTCAGTGAGGAGAAGCAGTGAGGAGGGTCCACATATTGTCATGGGTAAACTAAGGGAGCCTTGTTTGCATTCACAACACAATATGTATTTCCCCCAGTTAGTCCTGAGACTACATGTCAGCGATTGGCCCACCTCAACATCTTCATAAGGATCCCAAGATAGAAGGAGGGTGGGGAGTTTTCAGAAGTTAGTTTTTTGTTGTTCTCCCTTTCAATGTCTTGAATTACAGGGAATATGTCATTGTTGCTGTTCTCCAGGCCTAAATCTACTGAGTTTTGATTTCATCTCTGCTCTGTATTCTAGGATCATTGGCTTGGCCAATAATCTGCCATCTTGCCCACCCACCCATCCAAATGGCATGTCCACGTACACCTCTCCATCCTTTCTACCTTCTCTCTAACAGATAAAATCTCACTACTGTCCTGCAGATATAAGCAAATGCATATTTATTTATGTATTAGTATGTATACTCATTCATTGTGGACTTCTGGAAATCTACTATCTGAAAAAACACTGGAAGAAAACTTTGGAAGAAACACCTTACATTGTCATGGTGCTGACCTGACTCCTTGTGTATATTAGTGAACATTATTTTTAACTTTACAGTCTATCAAATGTACTTATCACTCTCTTTCCATATAGCCTCTAAAAATTGGCATCATTTAAAACTCAATTTTGAATTTCATACTTTCCCAGAATTCATTGTCTTCTCAACAATTCTTTAATTTGGCATACTACCACAACTCCAAGTAGCATCTTCCTGAAATTGTTTCACTAAATATCTGTCTCTCTCTCTTACTCTCACTATATATTTCTCTTATTCTTTGTTCTCTATAAGTATCATTTTTTGGTTTTTCTTTTCTGATCTCTCTCTTAATTGTTTGGTAGATATTGGAATCTGTAGATCCCTCCGATTAAACATAAACAAGTTGCATTCTGACCTCATTTACTGCTGATTTTTATTGTTTGGATGCCATGCCTAGAAGTTCTCAGTTCTTTTTTTTTTTCAAAGTAAGATTTTTATTTATTTATTTTAATTGGCAGAATATATTTATTTATTTTAATTTTTAGTAATATTTTATTTAAACCCCTTGATTACAAACATTATTGTGGTTGGGTTTCTTTCATGTAAAGAAGTTCTCAGTTTTTACTCTCTGCTGTGAATTCAGCAATCACCCCTGGTGAATTTTGGGGTAACGTACAGGATGCCAGGACTGAACCTGAGTCAGCCAAGTTCAAGGTATAAAGGCCCTAACCACTGTACTATTGTTCCCCCTTCTTGAATTTCTAATTACTGAATACTAATCTTCATGTATGCAAAATATTCAAGAATAATAAATTAGCCATCTTGGATTACTTTCTGTATCTGGTCAGTAATAAAATTTTTCTGTCTCCATACAAATGTCTTTCAATTTCAGTTGCCAAAATCATCATTCAAATATTTATGAACCATTCTCTAGCTTTCTCTAACAGTTGCCTAACATGTTTTCTTGTTTTAGAAATGCAACCTTCTCAATAAATGATTTAAAGTAATAAATAAATAAATAAATAAATAAATAAATTATTTAAAGTAATTATTTTTGAAACTTTCCACTTTTACATAAAACAGAACTCAACTATATTAAATATAGTTATTATTTTAAGCAGGAATTGTGTATGAGAATTTTAACCTTGCCCCATTCAAATTTTTCCTTCTCCTACCTTTTCTGTGATTAACTACAGTGCTTCCTGAGACTATATAATCAGAACAGGCTTTAACAAAATACTGTTAAAAAATCTTATCAATGTTTAATTATGAACATATGATAACATTTTTAAAAAATAATGTAAGTGGAAAGGTTTTCAAAACTGAGTTTATTTAAATATGCAATCTTTACATATATAGTTCAAAGGGGGAAAATGAGATTAATTTTGCTGTATAAAATACAACAGTAGAAAATATTATATCCATCTGGATATCAGTATAATGGTTAGTTTCACATGTGTAACTTCCTTAGCAATATAATGTGAAAACACACCTAAAATTATGCAGTTTTTAAAAATCAAAACATTGATTACTTTTAACAAATATTTCTTTGGGGCTGGAGTGATAGTACAAAGGTAGGGTGTTTGCCTTGCACATAATTCGGGAGAGATCCGGATATGATTCCCATATGGTCCCCCAAGCCTGTGAGGAGCAATTTCTGAGCACTGCCAGATGTGGCCCAAAAAACAAATATAATGTGCATATATGTATATATATGTAGATAGATAGATATATGTATTATATATAGATAGATAGATATATGTATATGTATTATTTCTTTGAACAAGAAAATTGGTGAAAAATTTTATATGTGATTTTTTTCTTACAAATAATAATAGAATTTTTTAGTTATTTAAATATACACACCATTTATTTTTTATGAAGATGTTTTGGTTTGAAAATCATAACTAGAATTCACAACCCAGAGTAATCTCAAAGTAATTTTTTACTTTTATTTTGTTAAACTGATAGTTATTACAGTATAAGCTCTACATTTTTTAATTTACATTGGCTTTGTTTTGCTATATTTTGGGGGCCACATTTAGCAATGCTAAAAAGGGGTCACTTTTGTCTATACACTCAGGAATTGTCTCAGCAGTACTTAGGGGAACGTACAGTATGCCAGGAATTAAGCATAGTCAAGTTACCTACTTGCTATATTATTAGTCAGCCCAACTTTTTCTAATTCTTAATCAGAGCTATAAATCTATTAAACTCTGTTAAAAATGTAGTATATATATACTTCTCTTTCTAATTACCTTATGTTTTAATTTATATATTAGTCATTATATAATGTCTGAGGTTTCTCTTAACCTGTTCCCTGAGAATTTCCAAACTTTTCTAATGGAGTCTCATGTAATGCCCACGGGTATGCTTATATTCTATGATCAGTTATAATAATTCTCATTATCTAAACAATTTTAAATTCTTAAGTTTTTATGCTTCCTTTTTGGGAACTACATTTCTCTGTCATAATTATGGCTAGCAGGAAACAAATAAGCAATAATTAATTAAATTAACTAATTTAATTATATTATATTAATTAACTAAATTAATAATTAATTAAACAAATAAGCATGATTATCAATTATGTTAATATTATGTTATAAATACATATTAAAATGGTCAACATAAAGTTATTTTAAATGTCTTCTCTCTAATGATCTTTAAAACTTTTATAATATCTCTAAAGGTAGATAAGTGGATAAAATTTGGAATTTAAAATTATATGAAGGACTAACTTTTATAAGCTAAGCAATTCCAGGTTTAAATGTTTAATGTTACTAAACCTTGGCTTCATTTACTTCAAAACTGGCTCATTAATAGTATACATAAGTAAATATCTATTAAACCTGTTTTGAAGTATTTCCATTTATTGAAATTCCTATCATTGTCATTGTCAGTGGAACCAGTTCCTTAGATACCTCTGAGGACAATATTTTGAAGGAATTTATTCTACTTATTTACCCAACTCATTTGTCATAAGTTAACTCCTCTTATAACTGAGAGTTAATCTGGAAATTTATTCTATTATTCCAAGTATTTTTCCACTCAGTTTTATTTACTGTAGTTTTATAGTGTGGTTTAAAATAAAGAAATTCAATAGCATCCTCCTTTATTTCCCTCAGAAGGGCTTTTGATATTCAAAATGTTTTATGATTCTATACAAATGTCAAAGCCATTTAGTCTAAAGACGTGAAGAAAGCTATTTTCATGTACTATGAATAATATTAGTGATATGATTATTATAACACAAAATAAATAGAGGATTATTTTGACAATGTTTTTCTCTGTAATTTACGAACATAGAATATTTTTCCATTTCTTGGCTTCCTCTATTTTATTTAATAATCTTTTCTATTTTTGTTTTATATTATTTCTTTCACTTCTTTTATTAGGTTGATACTTAGGTTCTTGATGATTTTAGAAGTTTATAAATTGGATCATCTTTTCTGTTTCCTTAACTTCAAAGTCATTGTCGACATCAAAATTCAACTGAGTCTGTGCATTTGTTTTTGAATTCTTAATTTGCTATACTAGTAGCAAATTGTTTTTAGATGTGTGGGGGGGGCAACACCTGGTGGCACTCATGAGTTACTCCTGGCTCTGTGCTCAGAAATCGCTCATTGCATGCTGGGGACCTGAGATATGGGATCCCAGAGATAGAATCAAGGTCGGTCCTGGGTTAGCTGCAAGCAAGGGATTCCATATCACTGAGCGATCACTACGGCCCTAATGTTTTCAGATTTTTTTTTTTTTACAAATGATCTAGTGGGATCTTTAGTGGGATATGTTTATATTATCATGGCATACACAGAAAGCGATTCTTTATTTTAAATTAAACATTTTCTTTCTCACTTTATTGCTTTTTAGTATTTGTGTTGCCTTATTATTGTGATGAGGACTTTCAAAGTATATTGAATAGTTGAACAAGAAGTCAAAAGCTTTTATTGTGTTTAGAGGCATTGAGTTTTTCACCATTGATTGTTATGCTATGTATTTTTGTGCTATGTTTCAAGTATATTTTCAAATGGGAGTAAAAGTAAACATTGAAATGCGTTTTCTCCTTGACTCTCCATTTTTATATAAAAAGAAACATGCATCAACGTGTGGCATCTATGGAAAATAATAAATTTATAATGATATTCTCAATTAAATCCCATCCCTAATTCATTGTAGTACAATTCTTACTATGGAACAACAAAACTCTTGATATTAAATTGATAAAAACAAATCCTTCCTAGAGGCTGGAATGATACTTTAGTAGTGTGTTTTCCTTGCATTGGGCCAATCTCAGTTCCATCCCTGCCATCCTGTATGGTTTCCAGAGTCCTTTAGAAGTGATTCCTGAGCATGGAGCCAGGAATAAATTCTGAGCAGCACAGGTTTGTACCTACCTCCTATCCAAATGGTATCAGTGCTTATTTGCGTGTGTGTAATTGTGTGTGTGTGTGTGTGTGTGTGTGTGTGACATCACTATGCCAAGAGTATGTGATGTAAAGACTCACGGTTTTCTCTTTTGATTTTATGTTGATTTTAAGTCTATTTCCAAGTGTATTTCTGAAAATTAAACATTTTGCTTAGTATATTAGGAGAACTTTATACCTCTATTCGTTTTATTTGGGGGGGGGGTATAGGCCATACCTGGCAGCACTCAGGGGTTACTCCTGGCTCTGTGCTCAGAAATCGCTCCTGGCTTGGAGACCATATGGGACTATATGGGAATCCAGGTCCATCCTGGATCAGCGGTAGCTGAATGCAATGCAAATGCCATACTGCTGTGCTATCTCTGGCCTTCCTCTATTCATTTTTAATTAAATAAAATCGTTGAGTAACATAAGATTTAGTTATACATTATTACAAATATGTACCTATGAGTATATCACTAATCTTATTACTAATCTATTATTATTAATAAAAATACTTATTAATAAAAATAATATATTATTAATAATAGTAGTAGTAATGAGATTGATAATATGGTTATATCCATCACCATATATTGACCTCTTTTGCACAATTTACCCAGCATTTTATTATTTATGGTAACCACTAAATTAATTATATAATATATAAATATTTATTTTGGCTTCATTCTGTATTGAATATTGTATGTGATATTTAAAGTAATTTCTTCTCAGAATCTATGTTCATGGCTTAATAATTTTTTCCTACTCAATAAAGTTGTTCTTGAAAAGTCTCATGCCAATTTGATTTGAAGATTTATGGATGATGTTTTCCTGTAAGATTTAGTTCTTATATTTAGTGTTCTGGAATGTTTGAGGGTGTCTTGCAAAAGAGTTTTCCTTGCATCCTTGAGGCAAGGCTGTCCTTGCATCTTGACACTCACGATAGTGAAAATGCACAGAGATTCTGAGGTTGACAATAAGACCCTCTACTCTATCTCTGGTAAATACAAATATCTGAAGCAAACAAAGATAACTTGCTATGGCTTGTATTTTTAAAGGCTTTCAGGAAGGTTTCTACAGTAGTGAGTATAGGAAAACACACAAATTTTTAATTAATCTCAGTCTAAAACTTTAGTGTGTTCAAGCACCAAGATTCTCATTGGTCAGGGGTGCTCGCAGAGAAAACCTCACCAAAGAACTCATATCTTCACAAATCTAAGGAATAAGCATAATATTAGGAACAAAAAGACAGAAAAAATCCAATATTATAAGGAACTGAGCAGAATTAAATTTTAGAGAAATGAGTTAAATTCTTTTGATCATCACATAAAAAATCTCTAGTCACACATAAAATTCTACCTCAATAATACAGAATTTCTAAGAAAGTTATTTTACTGGACGTCCTTGCAACCTGTCAGCATCTTTATTTTTTACTTTACAGTAAATTTTATTTATTTGTTTGTTTTTTGGTTTTTGAGCTACACTCGGTGGTGCTCAGGGGTCACTCCTGGATCTGAGCTCAGAAATCATTCCTAGCAGGCTTGGGGACCATATACAATGTGGGGGGTAGAACATGGGATCCACCCGGGTCAGCTTCGTGCAAGGCTAATGCTCTACCATTGTGCTATTTAACTCAGGCTCCTGTCAGCATCTTTTAATACTCTTTCCACTAAACTCCCTTTCCTTTTCCCGTAGCTCAAGATACAACCTACACAATGAACTTTGTATATAGCATTGGTTTTAAAAGAATATTTTTCATTCTCTTTTCTTTGCCCTTTTTCTTTTCTTTTCTTTTTCTTTTTCTTTTTTCTTCACCAGTGCTTCGATTCGTCTTTATTTTAGGACTGTGGTTAGTGTTTAGTTGTTGTCAGTATTGCTGAGGTGCTTTTCAGATTTTAGTTTGGTTGTTTTTGTTTTGTTTTATTTTGGGTTTGATTTCTTGTATTGTTTTTATATTTTCCTTCTTTTCCTTTTCTTATCTTAAACTGAGATTTTTAGTCTCTAGAAGGACTCGTCACTTTTTTGCTTGTTTGAGTATTTGCCCCCCCTTTTTCTTCTCTTTTTCTTTTTCTTTTTTTTTTCTCTTACCTTCAAACAGAAACATATAACTTGAACCATCTTGTTCTGTCTCACAAATTGAGGGGGAAACAATAGAGGGCACAAAGACCAAATAGTCATATGAACATTGAGCAGAAATAAAAAATAATCAGACTTGAACATCAAATCCAAAGCCAACTACAACAGAAACAATACCCAATCTACAACAGGCTAGACACAGAAGGGACCACTTACTATAGCAGCCCAGGGGGCAAAGGAGGGGCGATATAGGATGCATGCTGGGAACAGGGGTGGAGGAGGACAATATTGGTGGTGGGAATGCCCCTGATTTAATGTCGCTCCGTACCTAAAATACTACTGTGAAGGATTTGTAATACTTTGGTCAAAATAAAAATTATTAATATAAAAAAAGAAAGGTTCAAATGGAAAACATTGTATCTTCAGTTTTACTTTGTACAGAAGAGTGGTTAGAATGATTCAATTTGCATGAGCCCAAACTGGCAAGATGATTTTATTAGAATCGAACTTTCCAGTTAGTATTGTAGTACTCCATTATGAAATTGCTCTAATAACTTTGAAGCTTGTAACAGGAAACATTTTTCTTGTCTTTCACATTTTTAAGTGGTAGATGTCTGTTGTGTATGTAAACATTTTATGGGATTATTATGTTACTGACCCTACCCTGATCGGTGATTGTGCCCTACCCTAGGGTGTGACCTGGCATTCTGCCCCCACCCTAGGGTGGTACCTGATTCTGCTCCCACCATTGGGTGGTACCTGATCCCACCATTGGGTGGTACCTGATTCTGGGGAATAAAAACAAGGGTCTGTGGAAGGCGAGGGGCTTTTTGGCTGGAACTGATGCTGAGGCTTTGGACTTCAGTCTTGTCCACAGAATAAAGCTAATATTGCCACAAGCCTGACTGTCTGCGAACTGTTTACCCACTGCTTCACCTCAGAACCACCGACTGAACAGGGTGGCAGACACGTGCTCCAAGCTGGAGGGGAAAGACCTCATCCTCCATCCCTCCATCAGTCAACTTCTTCAGGGGTTGACTTGCAACAGATGTTGAGTAACAACTTCACCATTTGATCTGATTGTTGGGTCATTCATGACAAGACACGCAAAATGATCTCTAAGGTTGCAATGAGTGAAATAAAAAGATGCAATTCTCAGCTCAATTATATCGCCGCTGAATTCGGATTCTGATTATTTCCAGTGTTAGTTCCTTGCCATGTCTATAAAGCTGGTCACAACATATAAGATAAGCTCCCTATATACCCAAAAACAGTATGAGGGAGACTTGCAAAGGTGTTCGCTTATCTATGATGTAGTTAGCAATACCAACTGTTACAATACCCACATTGTATTCTGTTGGGCACAGATCAGATATAATATAGGAATACAAATTCTCAAGGACTCAAGGAGTATGAGATCATCAAGAACCAATCTGGAAAAATATACAATAGTGAATTTTTAAAGGGTTTATAGTGTAGGATAATATATTGATGATTTAAATATTTGAAAATTCATAACACAAAGAAACTAAGCAAGAATAATTTAAAGGTAAAGTGTTAGTGTCATTAAAACAAAATGATATGTAAGCTAAAAACGATCAGCAGATGGCATTATTGTTCAGGTCCAACTTTAACTCTTTCAATAATTATTTAACCAATTATTGACATATAAGAAATTTCTGAAACAAAGCATCAGAAAATGATTTTTAATATTGAATAGAAATAAGTAAGTAATATTTCTCATTATTAATAGTAAGAAATTTATTTTTTTTTGTTTTTAAGCCACACTCGGTGACACTCTTGTCTATGCGCTCAGAAATCGTTCCTGGCTTGGGCAACCATATGGGACTCCGGGAGATGGAACTGTAGTACATCTATCCGACGTTAGCTTATGCAAAGCAAATGTCCTACCACTTGCGCCACCAGCCCGGTCACTGTAGTGAGGATTTCTTTAAAGTTTAAAATTTCAGAGATAGTGAAAGGAAATGAACGGTGTAAACCATCAAAGTAAGCCAAAGCTACAGATTGTTCATAAACAAAGTTTGATATGTGATATGTATAAAAAACCTGTCCTAGAGGGGAAAACAATCAGCATCTTAATTCAGTCTAATCCCTCTGTTAGTTTATTATTTGTAGTATTTTTTCTTTTTTTGGAGATAGTGATGATATTTGAAATGTAGCTGATGGTATTGATTATGTAAATTGACCTTGTTAACCGTGTGGCATGTTTTAAAACACTTATTCATTATAATTCTTGATTCTCTTATTAGGAATATGAAAAAGCTCCCCCAATCACGAAATTACATGATATGTAATATGTGAAGGACCAAGTATATGCCTGACTCACCATATGATTTTCTAATATTTTTGAAAAATCTATAAAGCACAATTGTCAATGTTCAATAACCATAAAATAAAAAATAGCAATCACATTGATAATGTGAAAGCATACACATGCTTGATCGCATTTTATGCTATCACTAATTCTTACTAGTTGGTATAACTTCAAGAAATGATGAATTCATTTTGTGTAACTTTCAAAGACAAATTAGTAATTTTCAAAGATAATAGTAGAATTATTTTAAGCTGCTACATTAATATTATAAAGTATAACTTGGTTCACAAAATTTCAGATTATTAACTGTAATGAATAGGGGTTCTTTTTCGACCTACTCAATTCAATAATTATATATCTCGCCTACTTTCAAATGCTGATAGTAAATTTAGCAAGGATTAAGAAGAGATAAAATTTTTCTTAAATTATTACTGGAGAAATAATCAAAGCCTGGGTGATATTGGCTCTATAGGCTAATTAATCTCATTGCCGAAAATTAACATTAATTCCCACAGGACTACTGAGATGAGAAAGCCTCAAGGATTTTAATTATAAGTAAGAGGCTGTACAGCTTGGGGTTCAGGGAGCAGAACTTTGAGTCTTAATTACAAGCCCATTACTTACTTATTTATGTGACCTCACTTTCCTTATCAGTGAAATTAATATAGTAGTTCCTGTTTCAAAAAATATTGTTTATATTAAATGAAAAAGTGTACTATATGCATAACATGGTTCTAAGATGAGTAAGCAATCAATAAATATTATCATTTAAAATATTATATTTTAATACATCGGAGTATAGCTCATTAAAAAATTAAAAAACTACCTTAACATTTGGAGTATAAAATAGACAAAATACTTTAATTTGTATATCACAATGCTCAAAGGCCACTTTGTTTAATAAATCTACCCTTCAAGGTTTATCCTACCTGGTATTTTAATTCACTTAAGAAAATTTATGTAAGATAGCCTCCTTTTTGATCAATGATTGTACAACATGGTATATAATGTGTAAATCTCATATTCTTGAAATTAAGGTTTTGGATTCAAGATTGATTTGCCTATCTGTCTTGAATTTTTTATGTCTTCTAAATTGCATTCTTTGGGTACTTAATTATACTCATTTTGTATTTTCTTAAAAGCATTAAAAATCGTCCATTGGATGATCCAAACAGCATTGTATCCCTAATCAAGCACAAACACGCTAATATGTAAGCTAATGAAAAGTGGAATACGGGCCAAAGCGGTGGTACAGTGGTAGGGCATTAGCCTTGCATGTGGCTAACCTAGGACAGACCATGTTTCCATCCTCCGGCGTCTCATATGTTTTCCCAAGCCAGGGGCAAATTCTGAGCACATAGCCAGGAGTAACCTCTGAGTGTCATTGGGTGTGGCCTAACCACCCCCCCGAAAAAAGTGAAATACATATCAATTTTGAATACTTCAAAATGTTTTCATCTATGTGCCAGAAATTACACATTTGCTTCTGATATATTGTATTTTAATTAGTGTTAAATATTATTGACATAATATCAATATATACTTTTATATATTGATATACTGTATTATATAATATATCTTATTTAATAATGGTTATTATTATACCATTTAAGGTCTTTAGAGGAGTTAATATTAAATAATATAAAAATGAAAATATATTGTTATTTTTCTTATAATATATAAAATCTGTCTCATTTTATAACAAAACAGTGAAAACTAGACTTATATATGATTTTTTTCCGAGTTTATTTTTGTTTTGCCAAATGTACAAAACAAAATATCAATTTTATCATTGTGAAGATGGAATTTATAGCTTGAAGATGTTAATCTGATTATTATCACTGTAGGTTTAACTTTTTTATAGAAAAGGTAAATTTTTATTGGAGAAAATTATAAATTTTATAAACAGTAGAATATCACAATCTTTGAAAATCCATCTCATTTTATTTACGTATATTTTTTTATAATATATATAATTTTTATTTTGATCATAGTGTCTTACATATTGTTGACAATAACATTTTAGGTACATATTTACATAAAATCAGGGGGGATTCCCATCACCAATTTGTCCTCCCTACACCTCCGTTTTTGTTCTACCTCCCATTTCCTCTTCCCTCACCCCCAGGGAGGCTAGAATATGTGGTCCCCTCTGTATCCAACCCACTACTTAGTAGTCTTGCCCCTGTTTGGTCTTAATGCCTCCCTTATCTCCCCCTCTAACTGTAGGCAGGACTAGCTAATTCAAGTTGCATAATTTTGCCTGAAAAAGAGAAGATAAATAAACTGGGGTAAGAGTCTAATACTCCAAAAATGGATGGAATCCTTCTAGAGGCTCTCATCATCGATTTGGGAGATGAAGGAGAAAAAGAAGTTGAAACACTCCACCAGTACCAAAAAAAGAGTCAATTATCCAGTGGGGACTCCATCTATATCGATAAGCACCTCAAAAAAAAAAAAAACAGATGAAAAACAAAGCAAAACAAAACACAACAAACAACCAAAAACCAAACAAACAAACCAAAAACACGCATGGTCTTGAAATAAGAAACATGGCATAGCACATAACGAAAGAAGAGAAAAGAAGAGAAAAAAAAATAAGTATAATTGGGGACCACGATTTCAGTAGTCACACCCAAACAGAGAAATCGACCAAAATAGATAGGTATATAAAAATAATAGTAACAATAATAAATGAAGGGAAAAAAAAAATATATATATATATGAAATAACCAAGGTTTTGTGGTTTTTGTATTTTTGTTTTTTCCCCTCCTGCCCTGGCACAGTAAATATTGGGGTCATTCGAAAAGGAATTCACTTGGCCTAAGAAATATGGGGTTTCTCCGTCCTTGGAGTATACTGTCATGGGATCAGCTCTAGACTTTGCTCAGGATCATTTATTCTCCCGGTGGTGTTTTTTTTTTTTGTGTGTGTGGAAGACTTCTGCTCTGTCCAGGGTGATACAATCAGAGCTCTGTGTGTAGAGGTCTCCGTATCTGCACAGTCCTGAGGTGGGACTTATGATGAAGTCAGTCTTTGTGGTTCTAGAGGTTCTGTTGCCTCAGTGTCGTTTTAATCCATCTTCTGTGGTTGGTGATCTTGGTCTTTGCACTGAACCTAGGATGGCACCTAGGATAGCATCTTTCTTTGTGCTTCCAGAAGCCCCATTCAGTTGCAGTTGTCTCTGTCAGACCTTTGGGACTAGGGATCATGATTATTGTGCAAGTCATAGTGCAAACCCTGAACTAGGGCTTTTATATTGGGCCCAAGGTGTATACTGTCTGGTCGTGGTTCTAGTAGCCAGTCATCTGTAAGTCATGATCTTGGCTTTTGGACCTACCAAATGGTGCCGCGTCTTCTGGTTTTGTCTTGTCGTTAGCTGGTAAGGTATGCTAATCTGCTCTCAGGACAAGTTGTTCGCATTTTCCTCATTGTCAGGATATCATGTTAGAGCTGGCCCTTGTTGTTGACCCCGCAGTATTAAGGCTGGCTCAGATGGAGTTTGTTTCCTGTAGCTGTTGTGAAGAGCTGTGCCGATTCTATGTCTGGGATCCAGATTTCAAGGCTGGATGAATGGTATCTAATCACCTGAGGTCTAAGCTGATTCCACATGACATATTTTCAAGGTAGGAGATATCCCTGTATTGTAAACAACTATGAGTTCCTATCTCTAGTAGATAAGAGCTCTTTTTGTTTTATATATATATATATATATATATATATATATATATATATATATATATATATATATATATGTAAGATTTCCCCTTTATTTAGTGTGTCTTTGCAGGGGGAAATGGTGCTACATTATATTGTCGGTGTAGCTGGGGGTGGACAGAGGGTATAAGAGACACAGGTCACATACCCAAAAATGATAAAAATAAAAATAAAAATTAAAAAAAAAAGAAAGAAGAAATAAATAAAAATGTATGTGCTCGCAAATGTATATGTAGGACCAACATTTAAAAAAAAATAAATAAATTTAAGAAAAGAAGAAAAATGAGTTCGCGAAGGTTTTAAAGGGCCAAAGTGGTGCAAAAGACTACCTTACATTTGGGGGAGAGCAGGTAACGAGGTGGTGTATTACAGGTCCTATGCCTATGTTGGAAGTACAGTTTTTCCCATTGTCTTTTGGGTTTTTGTTGTAATGTGTGGGTTCTCAGGCATCTTCCTATCCCACCCCCTGACCTTCTTCAGGTTGGTAAAAATTTGCGGCAGGGAGGTCTTGGAAGAATTCTTGCATTGGGGATACTTTTGGACCTAGGTCCGGTTTCAAGTAACAGTCCACATTAGGGGGAGTTGGTAGGGAGGGCCTCGCAGCATGAGTCCGCAGGGGAGTTGGCTGTCTTTTCTTGTCCGGGACGAGGTGTGGGTTTGACTGGGTGTCCCTTCTCTTGGGTGCTGGGTACTGGTTCGTTGGGGTAGGAGGTCGATCTTGTTGCCTAATAGATTAAGGACTGAGGGTGAAGTGTTTTAATATAGAGGGAGGTCTGGATGGGATTGAGGGGTGGAGGGATAGTTGGGTTTCCAGAGGGGGGAAAGGGTAAGGTGAATGGAAGGGGTAGGGAGGGAGAAAAGAGAAAAATACATTAGAAAGAAAGGGAGAAAAGAAAAGATAGAAAGTAAAGAAAAGAATAAAAGAGAAAAAAATCAAAAAGCAAGTGGTGAGAAGAGAGGAGAGAATAACAAGGGAATGCTAGTTTGCTTGAATGTGTTCAGTGAATAGAGCATGTAGTTTGAGTCTGTTCGTCGCTGTTACTGCTTCGGTGGTTTGACTGGTCACGTGCTTGAAACCCTAAAAGAAGGTAAACCTAGAGATAAAGTGTATGTTAAAGAGATTTCTCAAAAAAAAAAAAAAGAGTTTTCTCGGGGTCATCTCGTAGTGCAAACTAGGTATGGTATCTCGTGTGGTATCCCGAGCTGCCATCTTAGCTTGTCCGCCCTTTGTATCCAAGAACGCCTGTGGACAGAGAAGCTGAGAGGTTATTTTACATATAGTAAGATAGAGGCATTAATACGTAGTGTTATGGGATGTTTCCATTGGAGTCAGTGGTTTGCCTTGGTATTCTTTACCTGTGTTCCTGTATACGATCTCTACAGGACTATTATGAGCCCTTGTTGTAGAAGGTTGATTACGTAGCTGTTCTCTCTATGCTGCTGTTCTGGTGTTGCTGTTTTCTTCGTGGTATAATGTGTAGTCGAAAGTTTGTGTTGTTAGTTTTTCATGTGTTTTGGGCACTGTTCCCAGGTATATGTTGACTATTACAGTGTTTGGAGTTTCTATCCTGTTAGACCCTGTTATTTGATTGTTAAGTATTAGTTGTGATTAAGATGTATGTTCTATGTGCTTCAGAATAGTGCTACCATTCTGTGTTTATCTTTTGTCTTCTGACTTACTTTGTTTAACATAACATGATCTAGGTCCATCCACGTTGCTGCAAAATCTGTGATTGTATCGTTTCTGACTGCCATGTAATATTCCATTGTGTATAGATACCACATCTTAATGATCCATTCATCTGTTGTTGGACATCGCGGTTGGTTCCAAGATTTGGCTATTATACTGAGTGCTGCGATAAATAGTGGGGTGCACACGTATTTTGGGATGAATGTTCTTCCACCTTGGGGGTATATACCTAGGAGTGCAATTGCTGGGTCAAAAGGGAGCTCAATTCTGAGTTCTTTGAACACTCTCCAGACTGTTCTCCATAGATGTTGGACTAGGGGGCATTCCCACCAGCAGTGGATGAGGGTTCCCTTCATACCGCATCCCCGCCAACAAAGATTGTTCTCAGTATTTTTGATGTGAGCCATCCTCACTGGTGTAAGGTGGTATCTCATTGTTGTCTTGATTTGGATCTCTCTGATGATGAGTGAAGGTGAGCATGTTTTCATGTGTTTGTTAGCCATCCTTCTGTCTTCCTCAGAAAAGTGTCTATTCATTTCTTCTCCCCATTTTTTTATGGCTTTATTTGGTTTTGAGGGGCTCAGTTTTCTGAGTGCTTTGTAAGTTCTAGATATCAGCCCTTTATCTGATATGTCTAGTGAAAAGATTTTTTCCCATTCTGTTAACTGTCTTCTTGCATAAAGTAAGGTTTCTTTCGACATGCAGAAGCTTTTTAGTTTGATGTAGTCCCATTTGTTTATGTTTGCTGCTAAGGTTCTTGCCATTGGTGTTCCATTCTCGAAGACCTTTTTGATATATAGGTCTTCAAGTGTTCTCCCTATTTTATTCTCAATAAATTTTATAGATTCGGGTCTGATTTCAAGGTCTTTGATCCATTTTGAGTTGACTTTTGTATAAGGAGTGAGGTATGGGTTGATTTTCACTTTCGTACATGTGGTTTTCCAGTTGTGCCAACACCATTTGTTGAATAGGCTTTCTTTGTTCCATTTCAGATTCTTGCCTCTTTTATCAAATATTAGTTGGCTGTATATCTGGGGGTTTATGTCTGGGAAATCTGTTTGAACCCACTGGTCTGAGGTCCTGTCTCTGTTCCAGTACCATGCTGTTTTGATTACTATGGCTTTATAGTATAGTTTCAAGTTAGGTAAGGAGATTCCACCCAGCTTCTTGTTTTTGAGTATGTGTTTGGCTATCCTGGCTCTTTTGTGGTTCCAGATGAATTTTGTGATTGATTGTTCTATTTCTTTAAAGAATTGTGTCTGGATTTGGATAGGGATTGCATTAAATCTATATAGAAGTTTGGGTAGGATAGTCATTTTGACTATGTTAATTCTACCTATCCATGAGCATGGGATGTTCTTCCATTTCTTTAGATCGTCTTCAATTTCTTTCTGAAGCGTTTTGAAGTTTCCCTGGTATAGGTCTTTCACTTCTCTTGTAAGGTTGATTCCTAGATACTTGATATTTTTTGATACTATCTTAAATGGGATTGCATTTTTAATCTCTCTCTCCTCAGCTTCATTGTTTGTATATAGAAACGCAACTGTCTTTTGTGTATTGACTTTGTATCCAGCCACTTTGCTGTATTGGCTGATTGTTTCTAGGAGTTTTACTGTGGACTCTTTAGGGTTTTCGATGTATATCATCATATCGTCGGCAAATAGAGATAGCTTGTGTTCCTCTTTCCCTATTTGAATTCCTTTGATTCCCTTCTCTTGTCGGATTGCTATTGCTAGGACTTCTAAGGTTATATTGAATAAGAGTGGAGAGAGTGGACAGCCTTGTCTAGTTCCTGACCTTAGTGGGAATGCTTCTAGTTTCTCGCCATTAAGTATAATGTTGGCTGTAGGCTTTTCATATATAGCTGTAACTATCTTGAGGAAAGTTCCTTCTAACCCTATTTTGCTGAGTGTCTTTAACATGAAAGGATGTTGGATTTTGTCAAACGCCTTCTCTGCATCGATTGATATGATCATGTGGTTTTTGTCTTTCATGTTGTTGATGTGATGTATCAGATTGATTGATTTGCGTATGTTGAACCAACCTTGCATTCCTGGTATGAATCCCACTTGGTCGTGATGTATGATCTTTTTGATGAAGTGTTGGATTCGGTTTGCTAAGATTTTGTTAAGTATCTTTGCATCTATGTTCATTAGTGAGATTGGTCTGTAGTTTTCTTTTTTGGTGGTGTCTTTGCCTTCTTTGGGAATGAGTGTGATATTAGCCTCATAAAAGGAGTTGGGGAGGATTCCTGTTTTTTCTATGGTTTGGAAAAGCCTATGGAAAAGTGGTAGTAAGTCTTCTTGAAATGTTTGATAGAATTCACCTGTAAATCCATCTGGGCCTGGGCTTTTGTTCTTAGGGAGTTTTTTAATTACATCTTCAATTTCCTCTGAGGTGATTGGTCTGTTTAGTCTTTCTAGATCCTCCTTTTCCAGTCTTGGAATAGGGTGTTTGTCCAAGAATCTGTCGATTTCTACTGGGTTCTCTAACCTAGTTGAGTATAGTTGTTCATAATATGATCTCATGATGTGTTGTATTTCTTGGGGTTCTGTTGTAATCTCTCCCCTTTCATTTGTGATCCTACTGATTTGGGTGTTTTCCCTCTTTTTTTTGGTGAGTTTTGCCAATGGTTTGTCTATCTTGTTTATTTTTTCGAAAAACCAACTCCTGGTCTCGTTGATTTTTTGTATTGTTTTCTTGGTTTCGATGTTGTATTTCTGCTCTGGTTTTTATTATTTCTTGCCTTCTGGTTGTGGTTGGATTCCTCTGTTGCTGTTGTTCCAGTTCTTTGAGGTGATCTTTTAAACTGTTGGTTTTGTTGTTTTCCTGTTTCTTGACATAGGCCTGTATTGCTATGAGTTTCCCCCTAATTACTGCTTTTGCTGTGTCCCATAAGTTTTGACATGTTGTCTCTTCATTGTCATTTGTCTCAAGGAATCTTTTTATTTCTTCCTTGAGTTGTTCTTTGATCCAGCTGTTGTTGAGCAGCATGTTGTTTAATCTCCAGGTATTAGTTTTTCTCCATTGCTTCTTCTTGACATCAATTTTAACCTCTGTTGCATAGTGATCTGAAAGGGTACTTCTTATGATCCTTACCTTTGTGGTCTTATATAGGTTGGCTTTGTATCCTAAGACATGATCTATTCTGGAGAAGGTTCCATGTGGGTTTGAGAAGAATGTGTATTCTGCTTTCTGGGGATGGAGGGCTCTATATAAATCTATTAGCCCTAAATCTTCTAATTTTTCATTTAGAGCTCTTATTTCTTTGCTATTTTTCTGTTTGGTGGATCTGTCCAATGGTGATAGTGGAGTATTGAGGTCCCCTACTATTATCACATTTCCCTTCATGTGTTTCTCCAGGTTTGCCAGTAGTTGCCTCACATATTTTGCTGACTCTACATTAGGTGCATAGATATTGACCAGGGTTAGTGTTTCTTGATCTAATGTTCCCCTGATCAGTAAGTAGTGACCCTCTTTGTCTCTGATCACTTTCTTGAGGTTGAATACAATTTGGTCTGATATAAGAATGGCTGTCCCTGCTCTTTTTTGTTTTCCATTGGCCTGAATAATTACTTTCCATCCTTTTATTCTAAGCCTGTGCTTATCCTGTAACTGTAGGTGTGTTTCTTGCAGACAGCAGAAGTCCGGTTTATTTTTCCTAACCCAGTTCTCTACTATGTGTCTTTTAATTGGAGAGTTCAGTCCATTCACATTTAGGGAAATTATTGATAGAGAGGACTGTTGTGCCGTTGTATTGTGTGGAGTGGTTGTTGTTACAATCGGGGGTTTGGATTGTGTAATTCATCTCTGAGTAAGTCGTTTTGGATCGGCTTGGTTTGCACAAATAGTTCAAGTTCGTTCATGTTTGAGAATGTTTTTATTCTGCCCTCCCATATGAATGATAGTTTTGCTGGGTATTGGACCCTGGGTTGGAAATTTCTTTCATTCAGTCGTGTAAATATGTCATTCCACTGTCTTCTTGCTTGAATTATTTCAAATGGGAGATCCGGTTTGATTCTTATGTCCTTTCCTTTGTACTTGAGGTTTTTTTCTCCCTTATTGCTTTCAGGAGTTCCTCTTTCTCTTTGTTTTTTGCCATTTGGATTATTATGTGTCTTGGTGTTGGCTTATTAGGGTCTATTTTATTAGGGACTCTCTTGACTTCCTGGATTTGTCCTGAAGTGTCTTTCCAGAGGGTGGGGAAGTTCTCTGTTATTATCTCCCTGACTACCTGTTCTTCCCCTTTCCCTATTTCCTCCCCTTCTGGTATACCCACAATTCTTAGATTGTTTCTTTTGTCCTTGTTCATTAGATATTGGATTTTTCCTTCCAGTGCTTTGCCTTTTATTTCTTTGTTGGTTTCTTGATCTTTTTTTGATTGTAGTTTTCCTTCGAGTTCTTCGATGTGCTTCTCCAACTCTGTGTTTCTGCTCGTAAGGCTTGTTACTTTGTCTCTTAAGTCCTTCACTTCTTTTTGTATGGTCTCTCTCATGTTCTTTGACATTTCTTCTTTAATTTGGCTGATTCGTTCTTCCATGGTGTTCTTATATTCGGTAGCTAGGGTTTCTTTCATTACTGTTAGTAATTCCTGCATTTCCTTCCTCATTACCGTTTTTAAGTCTTCTTCCCCTGGATCTGTGCGATTTGGTGGACTTGGGAACTTGCTAGGATTTGTCATGGTGTCTCCAGTTATTAGGGATTTCCTTGATTTGTGCATGGTTCTTTGTATTTAATGGTGTGCTTTGGAGTGCTGTGGCTTCTTTTTTCGGCCTGCTTGTTCCCCTTCCTGAAGGTGGTTCTAGAGGGGCCTGTTGGGTGAGCTTGTTGAACCTAGCTCTTTCTCCTCCCCTTTGCTGCCTAGGGGTCAGCCTTCCCTGTGGGTCTTGTCCCTTTTCTGCTCCTTAGTTCTGTCAGCGGTGCAGTTCCGCTCCTGGCCACAATGTTTGCTGGCGCTGTTGAGCCTAGTTCTCTATCCCCCCTCCTCTCTCCGAGAGTCAATGGAGCTCCGTCCCCTCCAAGCCTCCGTTGAAGGAGTTCCTTTCGCCCAACCCAGAGCTCTCGTCCTTGGGGAGCCCCTGGTCCACTCCAGGGCCCTAGGGGATGGACTGTTCTAGGTCACCTGAGGGGCCAGACGACTGGCCCTATCTCCCTTGTCTATTCGGGTTGTTCAAGTTGCCCTTCCAGGTGCCTACCCAGAGGAAGGGACTCCCTAAAGCCACTCTCCTCAGCGCTTGTGGTTCCTGGGGAAGGGGCTCGGCCTGGCAGCAGCGGGGGAACGGGCCTTACAAGGCCGTTTCCGCGCCTCCCGGGTTCGCAGGGAAGGGGCTCAGCCTGGCAGCCGCGGGGGACCGGGCCTTACCTGGCCGATTCCGCGCCTCCCGGGTTCGCAGGGGAAGGGGCTCGGCCTGGCAGCCGCGGGGGAACGGGCCTTCTATTTACGTATATTTTAAACTTAACAGAGAATGTAAAAGTGGCTACAAGGAACTTTTGTGGTTGTTTTAATTTCTATTCTAGAAACTATTAGAAAAAGAAAGATAATTGGACACACTGTCTTAACTGTTACACATTTCTCTCCAAGTAAGAAACATTCTTAATTACTTAAGTTTCCTGATTCTGAACAAAAACCTATGTTATACTAAAATGCAAGCAGACTATGTTGCATTGTACCTCGATTTCTTTATAGTTTTATGTTGTCTTATCTATTTTTCAATTAACTTTCTATGTCATTATAGACTCATGGGATAAAATTATAAAATAATGCAAGGGACCATTGAAAAATTACACACAGTATAACTCATTTATTAAAAAATAGTTATTAAATAGCCAGAAAAGACAGAGGTAAAGGAATTTTACCTCACATATTTCCAGTCCATGATCAACTCAGCATTGCATGTAAGCACCCCAAGCTATTTGGAACAATTTCTAGCAGTGAATCTGGAGTCAAAAGCGTCAGTGTATGACCCAGGAAACAAAGGTCAACAAAAACTGAATTGTCAATATTAATTTCTGTATGATACTTTTGTGCTTAATATTACTTTTATCAATAAAATTATAATGAACCCGAAAGATGAGAGGATGTGGTCAGGAATATGGCTCTAGTGAGCACTCAGGCAGGAGCCAATGAGTGGGCAACAAATTAATAAACACCTTTATGGTAGAGAAAATTGTACTTAGCAAACATTTGAATATATACAGAGATTAGTAGTGTGGTATAGCCAAGAAGCAGCCTTCATGGATGATGAGACAACCAGATAGAAAATGGAGTAACTTGGGGAGAGAGAAATAAGGTTTTTTCAAGTAGAATTATATGTGTGTATGTATATTCATACCTTTATTCAGGATGAGGTATTATGAATAATTCAAAAATATTTTAAAATGAGTAGTTAATATATAGTTCTAATTTCAGGACCCACATAGTTCCATTAAGATTAGAGATCTTTTTCTGTAATCATATACATATAGATGGTATTTATGATTTACTGCATTTCCCCCAAGACAAAAATGTGTGCTAGCATCTCCTTGGACTTGCCATTCTATCCACTGAAATTGAAGCAATGACTTAATGGAATCACATATAGAATCTTCCAAAAGAAATTTATGTGAAGATAGAAATGTTCAATAAATCCATTATTCAAACAATAGTTAATAGCTATATATGTGTTTTAAACTCTTGAAATATGGAATGACTTGAAGCACTAGATTTTAAATTTTATCTAAATGTAATGAATTAAAATTTTACAAAAGCATGAGTTAAGATGACATTTGTATTGGAAATTACGCTTAGATAATGGACTAAGGAGATAAAGAAAGACACAGTGGTAATGCTGGCACATAGAGGAACATAAAGTAGCTAAGTAGTTGGGGTATAAATGCAATATCTTAGAAGGTAGAGAATAGAAGTGATTGAATAAAATGTGAGAATCAGGTACATCAACAATGCTTCCCATTGTAAAGAAGATGGCAAGTAGAATGTGAAAGGATGCTGTGCATTTTATGCAGATAGAGACTTAGAAGAGAAAAAAGATATTTTAATATTTGTACCATAAAATCATTCCATTTTCTCTATTAAAAATCATTATTTAGCATTAAATTATCATATTCTCCTTGAAGTAATATGCTTATTTGATAATTTCAATTAAATGTTCTATTTAGAAACTCAGATCCTTTTGACAATATTTGTATCTATGATCGTATTTTTTATGTTTACAAAAATATGTTTTTATTTTATAATTATATTCAGTTATTAGTCATAATAAGTATTTTTGTTTTCTCCCAGATTCTATTGGATGTGAGAAATTGTTATGGGTGTTATACAATTTTGGTAAAGACATAAATGATATAAAATATAGTGGTTTATTTTATTTTTTAATAACATGCCTTTGATTCTTCTTATTTTCATAGATCCATCCCCAATTATCATAACAAAACAGGATTTTTTCCTATGGTTTTTATGAGAGAAAATACGTTTAAATTAATAAATAAATTTTAAAAGAAATAATTAAGTAAACACAGGTTCAAGTCAAAGACTGGAACACAGTCTTATTGCAAACAATTTCATTAAAATATCTAGAGTGACCACACTTACATGTCACTCAACATAGACTTCAAATTAAAAATGTCTAAAAGGTGGCCAGAGCAATATTGCAGCAGTATGGCATTTGCCTTGCATGCAGCTGACACAGGGTAGACCTGGGTTCAATCTCCGGCATCCCATCTGGCCCTCAACCCAGGAGTGATTTCTAAGCGCATAGCCAGGAGTATCCCTGAGAAAACCAAGAAGAGCTCACACTTAATCATTTGTTAACCTAGTGGTGAAACATGAAAATAAGTATAAAACAATAGTTAAAGAATCTGATGGAAGTTATTACAGCAACATAATATTAGTGGGAGATTATAAAATTACTCAATAACTACAGAATGGATTAACTAGGCAAAAACTCAGCAAGGAAACAAAGGCTTTGAACAAGGAATTGGAAGAGAATGGCCTAGTAGAAATGCAATGGGTCCTTACTCCCTCCAAAAGTTGACTACATGGTATTCACCACATACATATCATTCTCCATGATTGGCCACAAATTGTGTTATAGAATATGTCTCTATTAAAATCAAGAAGATATAAATTATATCAACTATCATTTTAGATCACAATGATTTGAAAATAAAAATTATATAAGCAGATAAAATATAAACAGGTAAAAAACTTAACACTTGTAAATCAAACACAAAGTAAATAAGGATTTTCTTAATTGAGAAAAATGCAAGCATTCAAAGAACAAATTTTGAATAAAATAAAAATAAAATAAACAGTTGGGTGACAACAAATTGCCATAGATGAAAGAGCTAGAAAATTGATCCTCCATAGAACTGGATTGAGGAACTGGGAAGGTTTTCCTTTGAGAGCATATTTTAAGGGATACTAGTATAGAGACGTGGACAGTCTGGTAGTGGGTGTGGTTTTGGAAATATTTATGTATGAAACTCTGATTAACTCTGATTATGATATACCATGAAATAAAACAATTTTTAAAGACATGATTAATTTGAAAATAATCCAAATTCCAAAATACAATGAAGTCACTAATCTATGTTCTTTCCTTTTACAGTAATTCCTGAATTTGAAAAACAAGTGAATATTGCCTTGGAAGCTTTAAGCAAAAATTATTTGGATGTGTTTGATGATAATCAATTTGTGGACGTCTCAAAGAAGATCTATGATACAATTCATGATATCAGATGTGCAGTCATGATGATCCGTGTAAGTTTGTTTTACTTTCCATTGAATTAGTGCAGCACTCTTCACCATCTGGAATGCCTGGAATGATTTTAAGAGATGTTTTATTTCTACACCATAATGCCAATGCTTAAATCCATTCAAACTCTAGCAACCATTAAAATCAAAGCATCCATTAAAATGATAGTATCATGTCCGATCTACTATTATAAATGATACTGTTCCTTATATACTTATTTATAACTTTTGTAGATGAGCACATTTTGCTGCTGAAAATATAAAAGATAGGATTTAATGTGTGTAGGATTTGTGGAGACGTTGCATAGGAGGATGAAGAAACAAATACAAGTGTATAATTTAATTGTGCTTTCATGAACATAAGGTAAAGGATCTTTCTCATCAATCTACTGGAATTGCTAGGCAGTATTTAGAAACTTGTTTTTGGCCAAGTCCTCTAAGATTACATCCTAAAACAAGGGTGTTTGCTATGAAATATCACATAGAGCTTTCAAGAACAAAAACACTTGAATTGTACCAGCCTATGCATTATCTGCCTGGGATTATACATGTCATTTTCCCTAAGAATTTGAATGGTTGTTCTAGTCCTCTGCTATATTTGTTTTTATGTCAGTGAGGGAGGCATTCTAGTGTTATTTTTAAAAGTGAATGTTCTTTTTTGGAAAACACTATGTAAAAATATGTAAATGTAAAGATATGGTAATGACTTATTATAGAATGAGTTTATTCAGCTGAAAATCCTGAACGAGGCATTTGTGTTAGTGTTCATTGATTTAGAAAGGGAAAGCATATATGTGCATAGAGAGAGAAAATACTCATGAAAGTGTAACTGAGATTCCCTGGGACCAGTTGGTACTTGTCCCATAAAAGAACTTAGTGGTAAACTTCTAGAATTTACACTCAGATGATCTCATTAGAGATGAACAAAATGAAGTTTATTCAACTAGTCATCCTGGCTTAAAGGCTACCTCCTCTTTACTAGTGTAATCAGGAACTCATATCTGGGCCCAGGTGGCAGGCCACTTATTTTAATAACTACGAATAGGCAAGTGAAGGCACATCTTTGTATAAGGAAGATTTAGTAGAGTTGCTGAGTACAGGTCACAAATATGAATAGACTTCTGCCTGACACTCTAAATTTGATTGATAAAATAATAAATTTGACCGATAAAGTGGTAAAAAGGACCAAAATTTGTTGCAGAGATTTGAGTCAATCCTGTACATCAGTTGAGAAGTCTGAATATACCAGGTCTGGTACAGTGAACTGCTCATAACAGAGAATCATTCAACTTAGTCCTATACTAAGTTTCTCCCCACACGAACAATTTCTTTTTTCTTTTCCCTCTATTTCTAATAAAATTGTCTAGCTTCTAAAAAATAAAAGGAGTCATTCAAGGACTCTGTAAGCAAAGGGGCCAACAGAAGTCAACAATTCTGGCTGAGCAGAAGAATGATTAGGGAGGATATTGTAAGAGACAAGCTGGAGAGGTCAAGTTATAAAATCGAGCACTGGGAGTTTGGGAAAACTTAAAAGCAAGCCAGTTATGGTTTGAAGAATCCATTTAGGATTTTGTATTTGCTCTCAGCCTGAATGTGTTTTCCTAGGATTGGGAGGCACGGGCACTTATCACATGTTGTCAAATTGCAAAACGCCCTTAAATTTCCTTTCTTGCAAAAGTGTATGCTTCTCCTGTGTGGGCTACTAGGGTTATGGATGAATGATAAGTCAAAGTTAGAAGGGGAGGTAGAATCTGGATAGAAGCACTCACAATGTGAAGAAGAAATATGATTTTCAGAAGATGGTCTGACCCAGAGTGAAAACCCTCCATTTCCAGTGTCCCTGGGTGGATATTTGAGACAATAAACCAGTGAAATAGTAGAGGTGAACCAAGGTAGGAAATGTATTTTTCCTGCAAAAGTCACCCTGGGATGACAAATTTCACTTTTTATCTCCCTCAATTGGATGCTGCAGTACCTAAAAGTGTCCGTATTGTTAAAGTTGCTTGCTTATAACCAATAAAATTATCTTGCCATAATGTATAGATATTTCTCATATCCAGCTGTCTTCTTTGGGGTATAAGAACAATTTACTGTAATCATTAATAGCCTTAGAGGGTAGTAATTTTTCCCTATACTCATCTCTTTTCAGAGGTAAAACTTCTATTTCTTTTAGCTTGTCCTCAAAGGAATAATTTAATGCTTGTTTTCTTTCTCGTTTTATTTAACTTTTCAACAAACTTTTCAAATGAAACTATCAAAGTGTATGCCCTAGTTAAGTTTTATCTATGTCTGATAAACAGGTAGACTCATAGCTTGCCTGTTCCTACTTCCTTTCACACAGTTTTATTCTGAAATCTTCCTCTCTTCCTCCCTCCTTCCCTCCTTTCCTCCCTTCCTTTCATCTCTCCCTTACTCCCTCAATTCCTCCCATCCCTCTTATTTTCTCCCTTCTCTATTCCTTCTTTTACTCTGTCTTTCCCTCCTTCCCTCCCTCTTTTCTTTTCCTTACTCCATCCATCCCTTCCCTCCCTCCCTCCCTCCCTCCCTCCCTCCCTTCCTTCCTTCCATCCTTCCTTCCTTCCTTCTTCCTTCCTTCCTTCCTTCCTTCCTTCTTCCTTTCTTCCTTCCTTCCTTTCTTCCTCCCTCCCTCCCTTTCTTCCTTCCTTCTTCCTTTCTTCCTTCCTTCCTTTCTTCCTCCCTCCCTCCCTTCCTTCATTCCTTCCTTCCTTCTTCCTTTCTTTCTTCTTTCCTTTCTTTCTCTCTCCCTTCTTTCTTTCCTTCCTTCCTTCTTCCTTTCTTCCTTCCTTCCTTTCTTCCTCCCTCCCTCCCTCCCTCCCTCCCTTCCTTCCTTCCTTCCTTCCTTCCTTCCTTCCTTCCTTCCTTCCTTCCTTCCTTCCTTCCTTCCTTCCTTTCTTCCTTCCTTCCTTCTTTCTTTCCTCCCATCCTTCCTTCTTTTCTTGTCTTTCCTTCCTTGCTTCCATCCATTGCCTTCCTTCTTTCCTCTCTTCCTTCTTTCCATCTTTCCCTCCATCCTCTTCCTTATTTTATTTTTCTTCTTTATATCTATATGAAAGACATATTTTACCACTGAGATTATTCACTTCACTAAATTCCTGAATACTTCTTCATGGAATACCTTAGATAGTTTTCAAATTTATTTGTGCACCATGTCTAAATATCAATTAGCAACTTTGATATATAATTTGAGTTTTAGACTAATATAAAAATATTGAATAAAATTGGTCCTTCATCTAATTATAATATAATTATAATCAGGACATCTGTGTTTAAAACCTTTCCCATTGTTACAGAATACAAGCTGTAGCTACTAACTGCACATTTGCTAATACTGGAAAGAAAAGGTTCTGTAAGAAAATAAACAACAACACAGCTTTAGTCAATTTCTACCCTGAACCAGAAATGATGAGGGATTTATTTTTACAACACCTCACCTCGCTCTTAATTTGTGTCCTGGGGTTTAAAAAAGGCTTGAAGGAAAAGTTGACAAACATAGAAAGGACTGTATGCTGTTGGAGAAAAAATGGTCTAATTATGCAATGATATGATAGAATCATTGGAACATCATGTCCTATTTTTTATCATATTTAATATTGCACTGTGGTATTTTTTCTGTATCTATAATCTACATTCTAGCTTCTTAAACTGGGGGTCTCATTTCTATACAGGGTGACATAGCTTTAAAATATTTGTTTTAAAAATACATGATTTAAAAATAAGTTAATTTTAATTTTATTAATATTTTGACATAACAAATATTTTATTTGACAGAGCACAAAACTTTATTTTTCCATGGGAAATTTTGTGACAGAAGAGCTCCCTTTTCCTGCCTTCTTCCAATTTTATTAAATGGTTATTAAATGCTGCTCAAAATTATTTCCTGTGTCTTTCGTATCCATAGCTCTCACTTTTAAAGTAGTAAAATCAAACAAAGCATTGTCTTAGGGTCAGAGAAACAGTACAGCGTGAGCGCCTTACTCATATAGAACTGGACTCTGGTTCATTCCACAGCATTCCATCCCCCCTGGTGTCCAATATGGTACCCTGATCCTCATCGGGAGTGATTCCTTAGGTAATTTTTATTTACTCTCTTAAATGTTTGAATGGAATACCTATTGTATATCCCTACATAAAAGGAGTCACATCAAAATGTTTATTGTGTAAAGGGATCATGAGTGAAAATTGTTTTTCTATTTTGCTTTTACTCTGGAGCCAGACCTGACACTTCTCAGGACATACTCCTTGCTCTGTGCTTAGGAATCACTCCTGGTGCTACTCAGAGAAATTTCGGGAAGTGTTGTGGGTCACACCTGAGTCTGCTCCATGCTAGCAACATACCTACCCACTGGGTTATTCTTTGAATCCATTATTAAAGAAAGTAAAAAGTTTAGATACCCATGAGGGTTTGCATATATGTAGTCAATCCTTTTCCTGTAGTTGGTGATTATCTCCTAGTCTAGCACTAAATACAGAGTTTATTGAAGCATTTAATAAAAAAAGAAAAGATGGAAGCAAAGAGTTAGTAAAAGCTTTTAGAGTAAAAGTTCTAAGAAATCTATCAAGAACAAGATTAAATGCCTACTGCCTGTTCACTCAGAGCATCAAACTTGAAAAATAGAATTTTGAAATTGAGTATTCTTTGGCAAACATGATTTTTAAAAAATACAAAAGCAGAACTATTGCACTTGAACCAGGAGTCTAGTTCAGAGATCTATCATTTTTATTCCTTCAGGGGTAACCTTTACAGAAATCATGTCTGGATTATTTAGGGAAATAATCCATAAGCCTCTGTATTTAACCACTAATTGGATTACAGACTGTATATATTAATTTAATTCAGGCACAAGTAAATGAAAGTCTCTCATCTCAGTTTTTCTCTGTAGACTGTACTTTTTAATCCTAGAAGATAATGAAATCAGCCTAGTATAATCCTGGCTATGTAAGGTCAAATTTAAAACTGACCAATTCCACAATCTAAGACTTGCAGAGTACTTGATGCCTTTTTCAAGGTATCTAAATAGTATTAGCATTAAGGTAATACCTGTATAATTATTCAAGTTCAAGAAGGGCAAGACTATTGTGCCCTTGAGAATGTGAGTGCTAAAAATTCTATTTATGTCTGAATTTTCATGAGTGCTCTTCAATTTTCATTGTGTCCTTGACAAAATAAAATAGTGACTTAAGATAAAAAACTAATATTTTCAATAGTTTTATAAATATACTGTTATATTTTCTTAAAATGTATTGTAAATTGTTGTTATAGTAATTTTTTAGATTTATTTTTATGTTCTCAAATAAATACCCTCACATATAATATTCTCTCCACTGGATCGGGACATAAAAACATTGCTGTACAATCTTATTTCTAAAAACTATCGAGGGTAGGTAGCATTAATGACTATTTAGTGTCTAATGTCTATATATTAAAATTTGTAATTATTTAGATTTATATAAAAGGATGCTTAAAATGCTTTAAACAACAGCAGATAACAAACCATACTAAACCTTTTTTTATAATCTGTAAAATAAACTTGTAAACTTGTTTTAAAATGCACTATGAGAAATAATTATGATTATAAAATTAATTAAGTAAAATAAAATGCTGGCTAAATACTGTCCTGTAAGAGAAATATGAGTGATGTTTTCTCTGTGAATAGTCCCAGTACTAATGAAATACATGTATATTAGTGTAAAAGTTAGAGAATATTATATAGATGGTGAAAAACATTATTAAGTAAAATATAGAAGTCCAATGTTAGTTTAGAAGTTATAAAATCTCAACAAGCAACAAAAGGTCAGTATTGAAAAAATTTGAAGGACAAAGTTCTAAATACATAATCATTATATATTGTTTATATAAGCATTTTTTATAAAATAGTAGATATAAAACTGTAATGCAAATTCTGTTTTTAATTAATTCACATTAAGCTTTATGTTTAAAAATGATAAGTTTACATGTTTCTGTTAACCTTTTCAAACAACTAGAAAGAACAATAATAGAGCAAATACAGACTTGTGAGAGTGGGATGGGAGGTCAATTGAAACACACTCAAGAACCAATACAAATTCATCCTGTAACAGGTATTCAAAATGTATACGTTTTTGTGAATTTTCATGTTTTATCAAAATGATAGGAAATATAGACTTTTTCAAAGTCAAATATGATGATTTATTGAAATATCACTAACAAGATTTGTTTTTGTCAGTTTTATAACTTTATTTTTAGAAACTTGGGCTCATTTGAGATATTTAATTTGACAAAAGATAATTTTTAAAAGAGCAACATAAATTTAAAAGTGAACGTGGCCCGATTACATGGAACCTTTTGTGAATCATTTTCATACCCTTTGGAACTTATCTAATGAAAATATTTTTGTATCTGAGTCTACTGTCTCTATAGGAATGAACAGATTTGTTTTTACTAGAATAATATACGGTTTTCTTAACTTAAGATGGATTGTAATCAGGATTTTTTCTTATTTTTTTATTATTCTCAAAAATTGTCCTCTCAAATTTTTTTAATTATTGTTCATTAGTTTATATTATTGTATTTTTCTTCAGACATATGTCGTTTCTATTATTCTAAAATAATTGGTATACTACAACAACATCATTGTTCTGAGTTTCTTTCACCAGAGCTTGTTGGTCAACTTCATCTTGGTACCTTCTATTTATTCCACCTCTAAGTTCAGTTCTGTGAACTATATCTATAGATGGATGGATGGATGGATGGATGGATGGATGGAACATGAATGGATAGGTGGGTGGGTAGGTGGATGAATGAATAAATGGATGGATGGACAGATAAATGATTGATAGATGACAGATAGATGATATATAGAGAGATAGGTAGATGGATGGATTGGTAAGTAAATAGATAAATAGCTTTAGACAGGTAATGCACACATCAATTTAACTCATCATCTCTTTCAACACATCTATTATTAGTAATATGAGTTCTTTCCATACCTTAGTTATTGTGACTAGTGCTGTAAACAACATAGCACACATATATTTTTGAATTAGCATTTTTAAAGATCTGTTTTTATGACTTCTGACATGAGTTGTCATTGTATCTCTGAAGTTTCATAGTTAAACTACTGAAAGAAAAATCCTTGAGGCATCAGCTGGTCTATAGCTAATCTAGAATATCCTGTTCAGTTATTATTCTGTGGAATGTAGCTCAAAATGAAGAATTAAGAAGATAATTTTCTAAAATTAAAAGTTGTTCTTGTCTAAATTCTACATGTTATACTTACATTGTTCATATGAAATAGTTTTTCACTCCAAGGAGACATGATATAAAAGAATACTAATAATTATTTTGGGGAAGTAAATGCACTAAAAACAAAGTGTGAATTAATACCCCTTAGGAAACATGTTGAGAATTAATATATTAAATTTTAATTAAATATGCATATTCTAGCCAGTAGAGTAAATTATTGAAGAAAATATAAAGTATATATCCCAAAGAAACAAAGAAAACAGTTAAAATTTTTAAATTATGGGACCAGCTAACGATAAAGTTCCTTTAAAAATAACAACAGGGGCCCGGAGAGATAGCACAGCGGCGTTTGCCTTGCAAGCAGCCCATCCAGGACCAAAGGTGGTTGGTTCGAATCCCGGTGTCCCATATGGTCCCCCGTGCCTGCCAGGAGCTATTTCTGAGCAGACAGCCAGGAGCACCCTGAGCACCGCCGGCGTGGCCCAAAAACCAAAAAAAAAAAAAAAAAAAAAAACAATAACAACAAAAAAAAACAACAACAAAAGAGCTGGAGCTATAGTACAGCAGTAAGGCATCTGCCTTTCCCATGCTAGCCTAGGATGGACTGCAGTTCGATCCTTCCATCCCCCGGCATCCCACATGGTCCCCCAAGCCAGGAGTGATTTCTGAGTGCATAGCCATGACTAACTCTTGAGCATCACTGGGTGTGGTCCCAAAACAAAAAAATAAAATACAATAATAATGTAAAACAATAAAATAACAACTAAAGATCTCTCAAGTAGACTGATGAATTATTTGAAAATCATTGAGTATGTGTATGTTGAAAATACAGGGAAAATGGAATGATATAAACAGAAGAGGGAAATATATAGTTAGAAATATGAAAGTTGAAAAATATATTAAAACTCAAAATATATGTTTTCATAAAATATAGTAAGTATATATTTTAAAGTACTATTACATTGGTGTAGAGAGAATATTGAAGTTAAGACACTTGCATTCAAATAAGCCTAGTTCTATTTCTTGCACTACATATGGTACCCTAAGCATTGACAGGTATGCCCCTTAAAAGCCCATAACAACTTGTACACACACACCCCAAAATAGTTTTTATAGTTAAGCTATAAAAGTTAAAATTAAATATTTATAATCTCTAAAGTGAAAAAAATGATTAAGTAAAACAAAACATGCACATACAAAGGATTTATCATATTCTTGGTTAAGGCTGACTATTCTTAAAGAGTCATTTATGCTAAATTTGTTTAAAAATATAAGGTTAACCCAAGTTTTCAACAGATACTTTGCTGAAAATGAATGATCCAAATTGGTTAAGCATGTTGGTGGTGGGAGCACAGAGATTCCTGAAGCAGGGAAGTCTCTACCTGAAAGAAATGCTACCATCTTCTTAGGAGAACCTGAAAATGCGTGGGAAGGTTAGGACTCTTGTTTGTCTTGGGGCCATTTTGTCTCTCTACTCAGGAATCACTCCTGAGGGTGCTTAGGGATCAAAGGGGACGCTGGGACTGAACCTAGGTCTGCCATGGTGCAAGGCAAGCACCTTAGCAGCTGTTCTATCATCTTGGTGCCAATATCAGGAGCCTTAAAAAATGTTAAATTTTCCCTGGACCAGGTACCTTGGTTTATTGACTATTGTCATTAAAGAGAAGACAGTGAAGCAAAATAATCTTATTTAGTAAAGTTGGGAGAGAAGAAAAACTCTATAAAATTAAATAAGTCCTCCAAAATAAGGATGTGAGCATAGCCCAAAATGGAGAAAAGAATAAAGTAGTAGCAGACATTCTTTTTTTTTTTTTTTTTTGCAAAAACACCTTATATACAGACCTTTTTCCCAAATATTCTTACTTGAGTTTTTTTAATGAACAAGAAAAGAGTCCTTTAACTTGTACATTGTCAAAAGAAATTGAACTTTGTAATTTTGATACACTTTCATATGTATTCATTGCTGAAATTGCTCCTTTCCTAAAGAAATCCAACATTTTCTGTCTAAACTAGCATCTTGAGTGTTCTTAGTGTTATTAGATCTCACTGTATGTTAAAAATATGTCACCTTTTAAAACAAAGTTGATGTAAGCAGTAAATAATGTTTCACCTAGTAGCCAACACTTTAGAGCATATGTAATTTTAATGAGGTAAGTCCTATCTAACTCTATTAAAAGTAATTAAAAATCCCTCATAAGGTGCAGATAATGCTGACATTTTAGAATATTGTTAATTAATCCCTTATTATTTTATAACTGGCTGCCTATCAAATACTTCTAATGCATTATTTCCATTTAAATATTCATCAGAATAGTTAGAGATCTAATTGGCATTACCATTTCATCTAATGATAGTCTAAACATTTAACCTAAATGACTCATGAATGGGAGATCATCCAGTCTAACATGTAGAATGTCACTGCAGAGGGTCATCACAGAATAGCATTACAGTCAGAGAGAGGGTAGAACAAGGTTATGAGTCAAAGAAAAGAAGATTATTGGAGTCTAAACAACCTTTACTCCTGAAGGGCAGTCGGTTTTCTCCACAAAGCTGGTCTGGAAATTCCATATTGATTGGTTTGCAATTTAACCAAAAGAACTAAATAGTACAGTAAGATAGATATTAAGTCTAGATTGGGTTTGGCACAGCATTTTGTGTTGTATATTTTTTTCTACGTTTAGCACTTCTATTGATTTCATTTTTGAGGGGTGGAAGAGCACAGCTGGCTGTGATCAGGGACTTCTCTTGGCCCAGTACTGAGTAATCACTCCTGGTGGGGCTCTCTGGAATGTCTGGGATGCCAATGTTTGAATCCAGGTCAGCCATCTACAAAGCAAGTGCCCTACCGTTTCAACTATAGATCTGGTCCCCACTCTTATTGACTTTAATTCTGCATGTTTTCAATCAGTGGATACTGAAATTAGGGCTCATCAAATATATGATCAGTGAGTCATACGCAGTCAGCTGTCATGTCAGTGGGAAAATTTCCACAGTTTATGAGTTCTTATTCTTGACACACGTAGAAATAAGCAACAGAGAGCTATGCTTATGAAAGGCAGTTTTATTTCTCCAAGGTAAGGGGAACATAAACAATCCAGGGGTGATGGAGATTGTTTTCATAAGTACCGGGCTTTTAGAATCTTCCATCCTGGGTTGGGTCCACACAGTGATTTAAAACCTAATTTTCTACCTTGTCTCTATAGAAAAGCTAGGGGTGAGCAAAATTGTTAGGATTAAAAATAAAATTGTTTTTTATTCTATTTTCCACTCTGTGTGGGAGAAGATAACTGGTTAGAGTTTCCCACACTTCCCCACTAGAAAAGTCCTTAACATTGACTCACAACAAATGATGGGGCATACAAAGTTTGTTAACAGCTATAACATAAGAAAACATAAGAAAACTCAGAATCTATACTGTATGACCTGTGGACTAATTTTGAAACAATCTGGGGAAAGATGAAAAGAATAATATCCCCAAACAATATAAAATCTATGTGAGATTTTAATTTTACACACAACTTTATGATTTGTGCCAAATGGAAAGCTTAAATAAGTATGATCAACATTATTATCTGACTAAACAAACATTTTTTTGATTATAATTGTTTGTTTTGTTCAATAGCCTAACTTTGGGTATTTATTTGAATTTGGGGGCTATACCTGGTGATGCTTAGGGGTTACTTCTGACTCTACACTAAGGAATTTTTTCTATTAGTTGTTGGGGGACAATACAATACTAAAATTTAACTGTGATTAGCTGCATGCAAGGTAAACATTCTACCATCCTACCCACTGTACTACATTTCTGGACCCAGATTTTTTTTTATTTATTTAAATTATTTTTAATAATATCTTTATTTAAGAACCATGATTACACACATGTTTTTAGTTGGGTTTCAGTTATAAAAAAGAACACCCCCCTTGACCAGTGCAACTTCCCACCACCAATGCCCCCCATCTTCCTCCTACCCCACCCCCTGACTGTTTTTGAGACAGGCATTTTCCTAATTATGTAGAGGAGAAAATTACGATCCAGAGAACTAAAGTAGCTATAGAAATATCTGTTAGTAATATCTGTTACCTGATTAGTAAATTCTCAAGGAGATCTCGAATTTCTATAATGTTTAAATCTTGTAACCTTGTGACATAAAGGCATTGCTTATCTCTAAAATTAAATGAACACATTACATCTTATAGATACAACCCATTTCGTAATTTTGTGTGCTTGTTTAGAAACAAAGCAGAAGTTCATAATGACTGCATTTCTGGGGAAAATAAATATGAAAGATTATTATTGTTCTGATATTTGTGGTTCAGGAGGAGAAGACGGGGTTTGTGATCATATCTCTTTACTATATGAATACTAATTCTGCTAGTCCAGGTGTTTGAACTAGCTGATACCTGTTCAATCTGACACCTGGGTGTCTGTCACATTTGTCAGTTTTAGGGCAACTTTGCATGTAATAAGCAATGTTGTCAATCCAGCTTTTGCAACAAGTCCAGTTTCAGGTGCTACCCTGTGTGTTGGTACCTCTACATATTTTTGAGGCCTTTTCCTCACTTTTGTTTTTAGGAGTCATGGGTACTCTCTGCCTGAGGGGCTCAGTTTCCTCAGCTAATCAAAGCCTAAAAAAGCTGCATAAAGTTTCTCAGTTTTGAAAGTTTTCTCTGATCTCAGAGATCATTCCTCATAGGGTTCTTGGTTGATCTAGGAAGTTATCCTGGTTCTCCTTTTTAAATCGCTGACCCCCTTCTGTTATCAAATGATTGAGTTATAACCTAGGAAATCAGGTGGGGGAGATCAATCTCTGGAGAAATAGTAAATATGTCTTGGTTCAAATACTACCCAGATTTTTTACCAAAACCCTGAATGGCTTTTTCCAAGAATTCAATCACTTCATTACTAATTTTCCCATTTAATCTCTAAAATATCAAAATTCGAATATTTTCATCCAAATTTGCAGGAAATGGAACCACCAGTAGCTTCTGCTGATATTTTAATCCTTATCTTTTTAGTCCTTTTCTGCTCTTCCTCCCTCCCTCCTTTCCTTCCTTCCTTCCTTCCTTCCTTCCTTCCTTCCTTCCTTCCTTCCTTCCTTCCTTCCTTCCTTCCTTCCTTCCTTCCTTCCTTCCTTCCTTCCTTCCTTCCTCCCTCCCTCCCTCCCTCCCTCCCTCCCTCCCTCCCTCCCTCCCTCCCTCCCTCCCTCCCTCCCTCCCTCCCTCCCTCCCTCCCTCCCTCCCTCCCTCCTTCCTTCCTTCCTTCCTTCCTTCCTTCCTTCCTTCCTTCCTTCCTTCCTTCCTTCCTTCCTTCCTTCCTTCCTTCCTTCCGACTCCCTTTTTTAAGGTGCTCTCATTTACCTCCTTTACTTAATAGGTCAAACTCTCTAAGCCTCTTTCTAAATTTTATTTTGTTCATGTCTTGTTGATTTGCAAAGACAATCTGTCACTACAATCATCTTTCATTAAAGACTGTCAGAAATTTTTTGGTATTCGGGTTTGTTATTATGGTCCATAGAATTAAACATTATTTCTTGGTTATCATATATTTGGAAATTTAATTGTTCAGATACAAAATGTTGTGATTAAAAACTTTATTTTGTTTAATCTTTTTTCTATATTATGGCAGCAATAATTTGACTTAAAAATCCAAATATGTTTCTATAATATTAGTATTTGCAAAGTAAATTTAACATAGCAAAATATGGTAAGTATTTCCGTGGTGTGCTTATACACTTTTGTATTTAATCTACTTGTATTTTTAAAATTATCCAATATGGATGATCAATTGTTAAATTCATTGTAATTTCTGGGCCTGATTGTACTGCTTGAAAGCCTACAGTGCATCAAATCCACTCATTGAGCTACACAGTGATTCCAGAGTGCTTGAGAACTAATGAACGAAGTTCCTATCAAAACAATCTTGCCAATCTCAGGACACACTTTTTTGGAGTAATAGCTATCAAATATTCAATGTCTTATGAAACCCATTGTTAACTGCAGAGAGTCTGTTCATACAGCATTTCTAAATTATTTACTGGACACAGATTTTATATATTTTTTATTTTCAGTATTAAATAGATTTTCTGTCTTCTGCTTAGTCCCCTCTACTCATCCCTTTCATCACAGACTTATCAGGAAATCTCAGTTACTTTCCTTTTTTGGAAGGGTTCTGATAGTATAAGGAACACTATGAAAAAGAGCTAGGTACCAGAGGGACTTTCTAAGGGAACTTAATAAAAGACTCAAAATAAAGTAACCTTAGCTTTAGATGCAAATTTTAAATCTATAAACGGTAGCGTTTAAGGTAAGGAAAAACTGGCCACTAGTCCTGGTCAGCAACAGCTGAGACTGTGCAATCTTAATGGCCTACCTTCTGTGTGTACCATTTGAAGAGGCTTTTGATAGAGATACAGAGGTGAGTTGAGTGAGTGTTCATCGAGAAATATGTTGGTTAGCTACAAAGCAGCTCTAGTCAGTGATCTCATCTGCTCATGCTGGGATGAAGATGTTTAGCTTGAAGTCATTCTGGAAAGTGCTCTTTCACCAAAGGGTCAAAACACTAGACTGGCAAGAGAGTCCGTGGTCCAAGAGGACTTTGATGTATACTTGCCCTATTCTCAAGAGAATTCTATACAACTGCTGCTCAGAGCCTTTGACTCAAAGTAGTTAAGTATAAGAAACTAAGTCGGTCTTATACTTTGAAAAAGGCGTAATGAATGGCAATGTAAATAAAAGAAATATGAAAGGGAAGCAGGACATTGGTGAAGTCTTAGGACTTTGGTGACTTTCTTATAAATCAATTGATATGTTACTTATAAATATGTTTATATTAATAAATTTAAGAAGTGTCCTATTGTATATTTACCTATATTTATCATAAAGTTCTATATTTTATCATAAATTTATATATATATTTTTAAATATGTATATTTATAAAATATTATGTATTTGTCATAAAATTTTATTCATATGTGGTTACTTACTCAAAAAAGATGTTTATATTTTTTTATCTACAGTTCAAAAATGCCTTTAATGAGTTCACAAGGATAGGAATTGAAAAATACTTTTCAGGAAGTGATACCTCTTAGAAAAGACATTTTGGTTTAGTAAATGAAGGAACGGATCTTATAAAAATATGTGAAATAAATGATGATACTTCAAAGGTAGTATTATCATGGAGTCTGATAAGTTTTTAAGTGAAATGAAGGACTTGAGGTCACACATAAGGGAAATAATAGGAAGACTTGTATTATTTCCATTGAGAAGTTAGTTCAGAACATTTTCTTTTAGCTCAGGATAATGAATCATTGCACTGATTTTGAACTTCCTGACTTCCTTTTGTTGGTTATCTTATTAAGGACACAAAATTAATGAATAACTTTAAAGAATTATTTTATTGAGAAAGCTGTTGAACAGCTTTTAGCCTGCAACTCTCTTGCATCTTTAATCCATACACTTCTGCTTATTTTTTTCCCAAATTTCCAGATGTCTACAATTCTGGAATTCTCCCATAAACAGACATTTCTAACCATAATGGATTTGTCAAGAATATGCACAGAAGACATCTTCAGCCAGATATGATTTACTTTATATTTCATGTATATAAAATAGTATCTTCTGGTTCAGTTGCTCTTTATCTTCTTAATGGGCGTTATACTCACATTGTATTAATCGTGTGAAATTCAATATACTTGTTTATCTATCTCCTATATCTATATTTCAAATTGAGGCTATGTGAAAGGAGAGTCAAAGTCTATAGAATTGGGGATATTACTAAAATAGATAAATGCATTATTTGCATACTTGATGCGTAAGTGTGATCACTGGTACTTTATATGTGAAACTATTTGTATAATTAAAGTGATTATATGGATGTGAAATTTGATATTAATTTCAAGTATGGCCATTATATCACAAAAAAGATGGGGACAGCAGGAGCCAAAATGATAGGATAGCAGGTAAGCTACTTGCTTGAATGAAGCTTATTTGGATCCAACCCCTGGTTCCCATATGGCTCCCTGAGACCTATCAGAAGTGATCCCTGAGTTCAGAGTTAGAAATAAAACCTGGTCACTGCTGAGTATGGCTCCAAAACCAGAAAAAAAATAAGGACAAATATAAGTAGTATGTGGTTTTGTTTTGACAGGTGAGGCTGAGAATCAAACACATGCAAGTCACATGTTATGTTCTAGCATAGATTCACATCCTGGCCCAAAATATTTTAATGCTATTTTTGTATTGCAAATACTTTCTAAAATTATCTTGATCATTTCACAAAGAATTAAAATTAATTTGATTTTCATTAAGGTAGTTTTGAAAGTAACAATGATTTCTACTAAGTATTATTTGAGAAACTACTATTACTATAACAAATAAATATTCTTGATTGCTATGTATTCCAATAGAAACCAACAACGTGTTTTTTTTTAAGTCTTCTACTTTAACTTATTCAGGAGACAATATTTATTTTTATTCTTTTTTTATTTTGTTTTGCTTTTTTGGAATACAACTAGTGACACTCAGGGGTTACTTCTGGCTATGCGCTCAGAAATCAATCCTGTGTTGGGGTACTGTATGGGATGCAGGAATCAAACTGCGGTCCATCCTAGGCTAGCTTGTGCAAGGCAGATGCCTTACAGCTTGCACCATAGCTCTGGCCCCATACAATATTTATTTTTTTAAGTGAATAACTATTGTAGTATAGTCTGGTATGACTATTTCCTTGTTATATGCTTTGGCTACTTAGCTGTACGATATAGGGAGATCTTTGAGTATGGAATGTATAAAATTGCTGGTATATTTCAAGCATATTGTCTAGCATTTATAGTTCCTTGGTATTATGGGATCTGAAAAGAATTCACAAAATATCCATAGGTCCCATGAATAAATTATATTTTATTTCACATTATATTACAGTTTTTGGAACAGAAATCAGAAATTTAATTGAACTCATAAAATATTAAAAATATTACAATAAAATTATTTCTAATCCTTAAAAATTCCTGTAAAACATTTTTTAACCAGTCTATTGTGGTCTGTTTTATAAAACCTAATAACTGCAAAAGTAAAACTAGGAGGGTTTATTCACATGGCTTCTTTTATCACTAGAGTGATTTAAGAATAAATTTAGAATACATATTTAACAAAAAATTTATATCAGTACAACATTTAGAAACAACTAACTACTTCCAGTGGAGTTTGCCAATTTAACTTTCTCCATCTCTCTCTTTTTTTTTGGGGGGGGGTTTGGATTACAACTGGCAGCACTCAAGGTTTACTCCTGGCTTTATACTCAGAAATTGCTCCTGGCAGGCTTGGGGGGACTATATGAGATACCAGAATTCGAATAACCGTCCATGTGCATGCAAGGCAAAGGCTATCTCTCCAGTCCCCAATTTCACTTTCTCAAAGTTATTCTCTATCTTTGTAATACATTGTGTCTCTGAAAAAGTAAGATTTTCTTGCTTCTTTTGGAATTTCCAGTGCAATAGTAAGGTAAATATAGAAATATGATTGGATGATAGTTGCATGCAAAGATGAATCAAAGTATGTATCATGTTGTAAGTGTTCAGTGAATGTGTAATAATATCACAAGGTAACAACTTATAAACATTATTAAAAAGTTTGAGTGAGAAATGGAGCTTCTGTAAACCATCATAATTCTTATTTATGCATCATTCTACATCAATATGATGTTAGAGACCGGAGCGGTGTCATAAGCAGTAAGGCATCTGTCTTACTCGAGCTAGCCTAGAAATGATCTGGGTTTGATCCCCCAGCATCCCATATTGTCCCCCAAGGCAGGAGCGATTTCTGAGCACATAGCCAAGAGTGATCCCTGAGTGTTCAATGGATGTGGCAGGAAAAACAAATGTGTGTGTGTGTGTGATGTTAGCTAGTTTTCTCAGTTATGTCCACAAATATTAATTGTGAGACTCAGGATCCTTTAATCTTTATAAAGTAATCCACAGTGTCATTGAACAAAAAGAAGACATAGTTGAATAAATATGAGGTTTGATGATCAAAATTCAGTACAGAATACTTACCTCTATATTTCATTCATCTCATTTATTACCTTGGTGTTTTATAAATGAAATGGAACCAAAATGAGCTACAAAGGTACTGATAAAAATCATCTTTCTTTGAGTTCAAAAAGAGCATTAAAATTGGTGAACATCTAACCATCTTTTGTCTTATTATGTGTTCCAGTTATTACTGTTGTGAAGGAAATTACCACACACTTAATGGCATAAAACAACAAACACTTATGATGCAGAATTATTATTAATCAGGAGTTATAAAAGATTTCTCACTTATATATCAAATGTCTGTACTGGGGACTAAGAGCATAAAAATACATTAAACCTCTAACATGATTTGGCATTTTTCTCTCCAAGATTCTTAGGAATACAAGAATAAATAAACTATTTAACATAGAAATTAAAACCTTTATTGTTATTTCCTTTTTTTAGCACTGACTGGCATTCATACAGTGTTACTTCAGCCATAATCTATTTGACAGCAAGTATGTCAAATGTTTCAATATTCAAAGGAAAGTGTAGTGTGAAAGTCAAAATTTTTAATGAAAATTCAAATTCAATGAAAGTGTGTAAAAGTCAAAGAAGTATATCACTTTAATATTGGAAAATACTATGTACTTTCTTTTTATTTTTATTTTATGTTCTTCCTCATCATTATTATCATTTTTTACTCATTCACTTTATGACCATAAGTCAGTTGAAAAATCTATATTTCTATTACGTACTAAAAGAAACCAATAGTTGGGTTGGAGTGACCACACAGCAGTAGGACATTTCTCTTGCATGCAGAAACCCTGGACAGACTCTGGTTTGATCTCCAGCATCCCATATGGTCCCTGAGACTGCCAGGAGTTATTTCTGAGCATGGATTCAGGAGTAACCCCTGAGCACTGCCAGGTTTGACTCAACAAACACAAATAAAAGAAACCAATGAAAATACTGATAACATATATTGCTAGACATTTGTTTAATTACAAGTAAAGTTGGAATTTCTAATTATTCAAATAGAAAATCTAATAGACTCTTCCAGTTTGTTATGTACTTGATAAATGTATCTATTTATTTAAATATGTTTAATTATGTATAATTTCTTTGATACCTTCCTATAAAATTCTCTTAAATAATAGATAAAAACACAAAGTAAAAAGGTGAATAACAACTTTCAGAAATGCATACAGAATGTAAAATAATTGTGAACTTGAATGACATAAAATAAGAGTACATTATACTAAAGAATTATTTTAAGAAATACATTGCTGTTATATGGTATAGTAATTGACTAGTTGAAAGATATTTGAATGCCTTCTATCTTATATACACTGGACTAGGTTCCAAAAACATAAATGTAAATTATTCATGACCTATGTTTTCAAGTAACTTGTCTGATGCACAGAAATACATTAATAAATTGCATTTTTATGATATTGTAATGAATGATGTAGAATTGTCATTATAAATTATATTGTGGCACTGACTAAATGGAAAAAGATGTAGACATTTGGTAATACTTGGATTGTGCTTTAATAAATGATGAGGAATATGCAGTTTAAATGTTTTTAAAAATTTCAAGGGCAAAAATGTAAAGACACACTTGTAAACTATAGTTAGACCAGAGTTCCTCAGCGTACAAATGGAGTAGAGTGAAGTAGGAAGAATATATGTTCTCAAGATATTTTTGATGTAACATCAATGAGAGAATAACATTACCATACAAAATGATAGAGAAAAACATTCCTAACTTTGACACAAAGTAGTTAAGATTTATTCTATAGAATTGTAGCTGAATGAGCATTTGTTTTATGTAATCCACAATGATTAGCCAAGCAACCTAACATAAAAACTGAAGTTCTTTTAGCAAGAGAAGAGAGAAATTATCGCTTTATTAGGCAATAAAGTATCTCTTACATTATATTTAAAATGAAAAGAGAATAGGAATTCTAATCATATGGTAATTTACTATTTATGTCTCACTAATTGATTAAGTGTAACTCAGAGATTATTCTTCCTTGGGCTATGAGACATTGCCAAAAGGCACATTGAAAAAGTGTCACGGAGAATAATACAAATAATCATCACAGAGAGAAGTGAGGATTGTATTTGGAACATGCATTTTTGTGTTTGCAATGAGCTGAAGCCAAGCATATGCCAATAGAGTTTCTAACTACTTAACTGTCTCTGAGGAGATTTAGGAATTCAGACTGACAGTCGGGCATATTCAGCATGAGAGCAGCCAAGGTGAAGAGATTGAAGTGTTATCGCTCCAGCTTCAGGGACTCATTCAGTCTCTTCCAGAGTCTAGCGTGCCGCTGATTACAGAGGATTTTAGTGTTCAATTGACAGAAGAAATTGCTAATCAAAAAGCAAGTTGGAGATGTAAATTCAAAAAGATAAGAACTCACCAATTGATGTGCAGAGAATCACTTTCTTCCACGGATGCCTTATTTCCTTCTTAAATCTGGAGCTTAATATATGTTGGTTTCAGATGGACCACATCCATCAGAAAAGTCTACAAGATGTTACGATGCTGCTTCCGGGGCAGCTGAGGGGGGCTGAGGTAGGCTTTGCATTCAGGAGGTTCAGGATTGATGCCCCAAAACTTAATGATCTCTTGAGCACCATCGAACAATCTCAAAGTCCAACATTGTTAGGAACAGCCTCTGAGGCTACTGCATATGACCCAAACACAAATAAGGCAAAAACAATTAAGCAAATAAAAAAGAAATCATATTGAACACTAGATTAAAAATCAGAAGACCTTGATTCTGGTCACTGCTATAGTTGAAGACTCCTGGTTCTTTTCCTTTAACTTAATAATAAATAATATGTTAGTATCCTGAGTAAAATGATGATTAATCACATCCCCTTGCTTATGTCATACATTTCACAGGTTCTCTCTTTGCTCTTGCTCAAACTTTATTTGTCGAATCTTCTATTTATTTTAGATGTTTTTACTCTATGCCTGTGAGATGCCAATCAATCTGTCATCTGCTTTAAATATGGAGAAGGGTCAATTCTATAATCTTATCAGGTTAATATTCAAGTGGGTAGAAATAAGGAGTTCATAAGGCTTACATAAGGAAGGCATGATGAGTAATATGAAAAATTTAAGGAGAAATATTAGTGAAAAAATTATTTTAAAGACCACAACATATCACTGTAATCAAGGACAGTTCTCTGAGGAAATGAAGTTTAACTTGGTTAAGAAAAGTTAGAATAAAACATCAATTCTAAGGCAACGGAATGCTAGTGATAGATTGGGGTGGGAATGTTGTAAAGAGTGACAAAAACAGTAGTTTTTCCTTAAAAGGATGGAAAAGTATATGCATGTAAAACTTGGTGAATGGAAGTGTCATCATATAATACATTAATTTTATTTAAATAATCTTAAAATTGTAAGTACCATGATTTACAATACTTTTAAAAATAGGAAACCATCCATCCAATGTTTCAACACCAACCCCTCACCAGGCTTCCTTAATTCAAACTACCTCCAAATTCCTATCCCATGCATAGTGAGCTCATTTCTGTACTGTTTCTCATGTTCTGTTGTTATTGGACATGTATTATTTTTTTGTTATATTTTTTAATCCTAAAAAAGAAAGGTAGCATTATCTATTGGTATCTATTCATCTGGCTACTTTCACTTAGTATTACACTCTCCAGATTCCTCCATGCTGCAGAAAATTGCATGATTGTAACTTTTCATTATGCCTAGTAGTATTCTATCTATCTATCTATCTATCTATCTATCTATCTATCTATCTATCTATCTATCTATCTATCTATCTATCTATCTATCATCTATCTATCTATCTATCATCTATCTATCTATCTATCTATCTATCTATCTATCTATCTATCTATCTATCTATCTATCTATCTATCTATCTATCTATCCACCTACATATCTAACTACCTAATCTACCTATCTATCAATCCATCTATCATCTATCTATCTATCTATCTATCTATCTATCTATCATCTATCTATCTATCTATCTATCTAATCTATCTATCTATCATCTTTCTATCCAACTACCTATCTAACTACCTAATCTACCTATCTATCAATCTACCTATCATCCATCTATCATATATCTATCTATCATCTATCTATCTATCTATCATCTATCTATCTATCTATCTATCATCTATCTATCTATCATCTATCAACCTACCTATCTATCTAATCTACTTAACTATCTATCAATCTACCTATCTATCATCTATCTATCTCTCTATCTGTCTGTCTATCTATCTATCTATCTATCTATCTATCTATCTATCTATCTATCTATCTGTCTGTCTGTCTGTCTGTCTGTCTGTCTGTCTGTCTGTCTGTCTGCTGTCTGTCTGTCTATCTATCTATTTATCACCTACTATTGTTTTTTAACCCAGGCATCTATCCTTGGATGCTGGGTTTATTTCCAGATTTTGGCTACGGGAATAGTGCTACAATAAACATTTAAGTGTAAATGTCTTTTCTGAATAGAATTGTGAAACTTTGGGGTAGATGCCAAGAAGTGGAAATGCTGTTATTTTTATTTTGTGTCTGATGTTCCAAGGGCAGTGGAAGTAGAGTTCTGTGGTTACATGGGCAGTGTGTTTAACTGAGGATATTCAATATATCAGCATTACTGGGTATGGCCCCCCAAAAAAGCAAAAAAAAAAAAGAACTTTGGGGGGGCACACACCGGTGATGCTCAGGGGTTATTCCAGGCTCTGCTCTCATAAATTACTCCTAGCTTGGGGGACCATATGGGAAGCCAGGAGCTCAAATTGTGGTCCATTCTAAGTTAGCACATACAAAGCAAATGCCCCATTGCTTGTGTCACTGCTCTGGCCCCTGTTCTTAAAAACTTTATAAATATTTTTTTTCTTTCCTGATCTGTAGAACTCAAAAATTTTAGATTTATTTAAAGTATATTAGAGTTGTATTTTCCAATATAGCAGTATTTGAATAGAAATATTTTAACTTGATTTAGATTAACATTGAGACATATAAGATGCATAATGAAGTTTTGAGAGTAAAATTACACATAGAGTTTACTTATATTTATATTATATATTCACATGTATGAATATCAAATTAATATTAATAGTATGTTACAAACAACCAAATCATAATTACTGTACAAAATTATCTTATTAATGTGGTTATTTACAAATTTAAGATTTTATGTACTGACTGTTTTATACTTATATATAACCTAAATAGAGAGTTGGCAGAGGAAGTAAAGAAATTTAAAATTCAAATTGAACATTGAATTGACTTTATTCAGACCTGAAAGAACACGGTGAGTTGAGTTCATGGTTTGTATCCTAGAGGCCAAGGTTTAATCCCTTGCACTACATGGTCTCCTAAAAGTTGCCTAGCCACCTAAGTATAATGCTGCCAGTTGACCCCCAGCCCCAGAAAATCTGCAGGTCACCCCCTCACCCTAAACAAAATCAAATAGATTTGATTTCCTGAGAATGCATAATTAAAGAAAATTGGTAAATAAGTTTGCCTCTTAGTTTTTTCATTTTGAGTATGTATGTATGACTTCAAGTACTATGGGGGAGCAAACAAAATCATTTTGAGGTAAAATTTAATTTTGAGTAGGCTAAATTTACTTATTTTGTTGATGTATTCTAAGATTCACTGTATATGCATGATTTGGGAATTAAGAGTATAATTTCAGAATGCCAGTCATTTGACTCCCCCACATCGATTATATAAAGTGTGTATATAAAGCAACCCAGTGTATAGAAATGTGGAGATTAAAGTATTTGAACAAGGCCCGGAGAGATAGCACAACGGCGTTTGCCTTGCAAGCAGCCGATCCAGGACCAAAGGTGGTTGGTTCGAATCCCGGTGTCCCATAGGGTTCCCCCGTGCCTGCCAGGAGCTATTTCTGAGCAGACAGCCAGGAGTAACCCCTGAGCAACGCCGGGTGTGGCCCCAAAACCAAAAAAAAATTTTTTTGAATAAACCAATCATAATAAAGGTTGAGAAAGAGGGGGTAGCTAAAGAGACTGACAACAAATCATGGGAAATGGGAATATTAAATTGCCTTAGAGGTCAAGAAGCAGTTTTCAACTATGTTGAATGTTTCTTTGAAATAAGGACTACTAAAACTGGAGGATAGTACTATGGGTAGGCTGCCTGCCTTGCATGCAGCTGACCCTGATACAATCCTTGGCACCACATACATTGCCCAGAGTTTGACTAGGAGTGATTACAGAAAAAAAGAGCTGGAGTAACCCCTGAACATTATTGGGTGGGGACACAAAACTAGATATGTTCATTGCATTTGGGACAAAAATGTTTATATATAATATATTTTTATATATTCAGTAAAATTATATAAGGATTTTTTTTTTGGTTATTGAGGCCATACCCGTTTGATGCTCAGGGGTTACTCCTGGCAAATGCTCAGAAATTGCCCCTGCTTGGGGGGACTATATGGGAACGCCTGGGGATTGAACCTTGGTCCTTTCCTTAGCTAGCACTTGCAAGGCAAACACCTTACCTCTAGCACCACCTTGCCGGCCCCTAATAGTATGATTTTTTTTTTGTGTTTTTTGTTTTTTGTTTTTTGGGCCACACCAGTTTGATGCTCAGGGGTTACTCCTGGCTAAGTGCTCAGAAATTTCGCCTGGCTTGGGGGAGCCATATGGGACACCAGGGGATCGAACTGTGGTCCTTCCTTGGCTAGTGCTTGCAAGGCAGACACCTTACATCTAGTGCCACCTCGCCGGCCCCTATATAAGGATTTTATGAAAATAATATGTAGGGTAATTGGCAAATGAAGCTAAATACTTTATTCTAAGTTTTGAAAAACACTTGCCTTTTTGTAACTAGTATATACTTATAGATATTATATATTTAATGGAGCAAGGAATCATATCTTAAGAATTTGTGGTGCTAATAAAAATGTTAAACAGTTCTCTCTGTTTACAATGTCAATGGTACACTCTATGTGGTTTTTATTGTAGAATGGAGGAACCTCAACAAATTAAACCTGATAGCTTGGTCATGACAGAAGCTAGAGTCAAAAGCAATTCATCCGTTACATAGGCAAAAAGTCATATAGGTGTAAGCATTATATAGAATTTTGTTAAAAGAAAAAAAGAATTTTGTTAAGATTTCTTTAAGTGTTAATAGATTTTAGCGTATCTTCTATACTGAAATTTTTGTTTCTTGTAGTTAAAAATTTTTGACCATTAAGACATTGCGTTGCTTTATAATCATTTTCTGTGATGGTTTTATTGTTAAGTCTGATGATTTACATTGAAGTTCATAATACAGACTTTTATAGAGGGAAGATATCTATATTCATGTATCATTGGACTTTAGGGATACATTTGTGTATTGTTCTTTTCACACCTCCAAATTTGTTGGTTTGATTACATTTAATAATAGTATTAGCTTGCATTAAACAATTTTATGCTTCTTCAAAGTAAATGTTACCATACAGCAATCAATAACAAAATACCTGTTTTAATGCACATAGTCCATTGGGCCTTTCCAATCCCCTGTCCCCTGCCCAGCAGTAACCAAAGTTCTCCCTTGTCCATAAGTTCAGTTATGTCACTTTTATCTTTTCCACTGTTTGCTTCTCTGTATCACTTGAGTGAGGTAATTTGATATTTATTCTTCTCTTTTTGACTTATTTGAATTAGCCAACAAGTACAGGACTGCCTCACCTCCAATCCATTTATCACAAAAGGAAAGATTTCTTTCTGTTTTAGCTCTTAGTAATATTCTATTATGGAACATTCCTTTTTCTATTCATCCTTTCATTGGGTACTCTTGTGCTTTTCAGTCCAATTTTACTAATTTCTTAGAGTTTGTGCTGTCACACTGTGCTTCATTTTTTAGGAAATCCTCCTTTTTCTTGTGTACTTAGAAATATTTATAGTCAGTCTTTGTGCCCTTCCTGAAAGAATTGTCTATAAATACAATCTTTATCAATTCATTTATTATGAAAGATTTGCTTTGAACATTTTGAAAATTCCTGGTACCCAAATTTATTCTGTTTACTAAAATGTTAGCTTTTTTTGGGGGGGTTCTCAATACCTTTTCTTATGCAGATAATTCAGTATAGCTCTGTTTTCTCTTCTAATTTAATTATCATAATTAATTTTCTTGCCATGGAAGCAGTGTAAACAGAAACGTCAGATCACTTTTTACATGATGTTATCATGTATATCTTGGTTAGAATTTAAACGGATTCAAACTGGAGTACAGAAGTCTCCTATGGGATACTCTTCAACCCCAGCTGGCTATTTTATTAATAATGTTGTGCTAAAATCATAGAAAAAGTGTGAAGTACTTTGTAAGAAAAATTATGAAAATAAAATTAGTCAATGATAGTATCTGTGTTGTATTCTAATAAACAGATGTGGCAGTAAATTAAATAGCAGAGGGACATTTAAATATCAAGTTGAGATTAGATGAATTTTTCACCTTACACATTTTCTTTAGGGTTAATTGCACTTATCACATTATTCATTAATTAAAACACATATACACAATTATACACACACATGCCCTTAATGAGTTACAGGATAAAATTGTTCAGCTCTTCTTAGATGGGAAATTAATATCTAACTGTTAGAAGGAGAAATGAGTCAGATTTAGTAAAGTGTTACTAATATATTAGAATTTACCTGGTTGTACACCTGCAGGCTTATAAATTATAAAGCATATGAGACAATCCAGAATTTGGGATTGTCTAGAAGTTGAAGGAGATTCAAATGTTATGGGGAATATGTTTGTATACATAAAATCTTGTCTTTATATGTTTTGTGTGCCTTCAAACATGCCTGAATACATTAATAAATTTAGTTTTGTAGTGGTAGTAGTTTTTCCCTAGATGCATAGGACCCTGAGTGAACTTAGCTCCCTCAAAATAGAGAAATAAAAACTGGAAAAAGTTTTATTGATCATTTATTAAAAAGTCAAATTTTAAAATTCCTTAGGTTAGCCAGTTATGTCAGTGTATCTTTGTTATTTGTATTTTTGTTTGTTTGTTTTTAAGTTAGAGCAACCTGTCTACTGTCATGAAACTTGATTTGATTTAGCTACACTCATGTAATCCTCAGAGAAACCTGGAGGGCATTTTCCATGACAATTGTTGATGTTAATTTCATTCTTGTAAACTTTTTTTACATGGTAATATATGCAAAAGTTCAAGGGAAAGCAGTTCAGACAACACAAAGATATATTGAAGCAAGGAGTCATTTGAGACGATAGGTTGAATGTTATGTAGAACCAACAAGAACTTATTTGTGAACCATTCTTTCATAAATTGAATCATAAAATCATATTACTTGAGCTGAGACAAATGAAATATCACATAGCCCTAAATTCTTGGAGGCTTTGAGATCTGTGGAGAGGTTGACAAGGCATGTATAGTTAACTGTAGTACATCAGAATTAAAATGTAGAGCTTTCAATTCCAAGTTCAGTGCTTTTTTGATGTTACCCTAACCATAATCTTACTGTGATTGAAGAATTTCCAGAAAGGTTAAGGTTGATAAAGCTCTGAATGAACTTCCATATGTTGTGGAACCTGAAATGCTGCTAATTTACTAGTGTAGCTTCAAACTGCACCTGAGACAAACAACCCTGATGCTGTGGTGTGAAAGTGTGTCACTCATATTAGATTTTTCAAAGAGCCATGACTCTCTGCTGAGGCAAGGTTACACTTTTCACAAGTAAAAAAAAATCAAAACTAATCTGCATCCACATCTTAAATTATTTGAACTTACATGAAGAGGATGCCTCATGTATCAATCCCAGGGGATTGGAGGGACACAGGTCTGGAAGCAAACACCAACACAACAAATATCACACACAATTAAAAGAATAAAACAGGTTCAGGAATTTCCACACACAAGCCTTCCACTCCTGAGAAGCAGATAGCTAGTCGTGGAAAACCCAAAATTTCACGTGATTTCACCCTAAGATCCTGGGTCTTTATTGGGAAGCACAAGACTATTTTCTGTGATGGAGAACAGGTAGGGTAAGAGACCAATCCAAATGATGATTTAATCCAAAGGTGCCCCCAAAAGAGTTATACTAAATAGGGTAAAGACTGATTCTACCAACCATTACAGAAAGTAATATCTGGAAAAATGGAATAGTAAAGTGAATTGTTTTACTTAAGGAAAATAGTCAAGTGTATAGAAAGAAGAGTAAGTCCCATAAAATCAACAGATAACTCATATCCAGTTAAAAAGTGCATGCAAGTCCAGAAAGCATTGACCTTGTTGCCCTGACATAAACTTTACAATCTGGATCTCTCTGTACAAAGGAGCTATCAATGCTAGAAACGAACTCTATTAATCTTCATTTAGAGTTTTATCAGGTCTTTCATTACTACTGATATGTCTTTTGAGGTATCCCATATTAGGACTTGGGCTGAGCCACATCTGGAACTGGGGCAGAGTAGTTTTCAGAACACATATTGTTTGTAGGGCTCCCTGAAATGTAACTCTAACCCCCTTCACTACTTTTTTCTACCTCTTTCTACTTTATTCCATATGTCAAATTAAAAAGACAAGCAAATCATAACAAACTTTATTCATACTCCATTTAGTATAGCATATACTAAGTTACTAGGATTTTGAAAATATTGTTTAATGAATTACATTTGGAGTAACTAGCCAAGAACAAGAAGCGTTATATGAAGATTGAAAAAGGCCAAATGGCAAATTGTTTGAAAAAAAGGTCAAAATAGTTTCCGTCTAAAAAAAGATGAAGTAGAAGATCAAATAAAATAATTTAAATCTGTAGATTTTTCTTACGAAGAAAAGAAAAGAGAAAATGCCCTTCAGATTAAAATAAAATGTTCAGCAGATATTAAGCAGATCTAATAGAGGTTAACAAAAAAACCAAAAAGCCCAAGGGTTGCTGATAAATAAATCTAGCCTGAGGAAAGAAGGGTTTGTTGGGGATAACTACCTGAACAAGACCTTTACATATATTTTCTTCATTCATCCTTGAAGAAACCCTTTAGGAAGAAACTTAATTAAGCTTCTATTACAGTGAATGAGACACAATTATTTAAAACCTCCACCAAGTCACTGTGTTCTCCAATAGGGTTCAAAATTCTGCATGTTTTCACTGTGCTACACATATTTTTGTAAAAAAAATAATTTATTTTAATATATTCTAGTTAGCATCAATAAATAAGTCCTGAGTCAAGCAGTATCTGATCTAGTAAGTAAAAATGTTCTGTGAGATGTTGTACAAATTCAATGTTATTCTTATTGCTATCCTTGTTATAATTTGAAAGGGGTGGGATAAAGTTAACAGCTGATGTAGTAAGGAAGGGAGAAAGGAAGGAAGGAAGGAAGGAAGTAAGGAAGGAAGGAAGGAAGGAAGGAAGGAAGGAAGGAAGGAAGGAAGGAAGGAAAGAAGGAAGGAAGGAAGGAAGGAAGGAAAGAAGGAAGGAGGGAGGAAAGACTGGAGGGAGGAAAGAAGAAAGGAGGAAAGGAAGGGAGGGAGGAAGGAAGGGTACCGAGTCAAGCAGTATCTGACCTAATAAGTAGAAAAGCTGTGAGGTGTTGCACAAATTCAATGTTATTCTTATTGTTATCTTGTTATAATAATTGGAAAGGGGTGAGATAATGTTATCAACAGCTAATGAAGGGAGAAAGGGAGGAAGAAATGAAGGAAGAAAGGAAAGAATAAATAATTTCAATGAAAAGAAAAAAGAAAGAACTATTATTTCAAGCATTCATCTTTCAGAGAAAAAGGCAAATTATATTAAGCAGGTTAGCTCCAAAGTACTGTCCTCGAAACTCCATATTAATTTCGTTTAAGTTCCACTTTGGAAAGAAACAGAAACTTGACTAAATTAGCTATTCAATATTGTTTGGGTATGTTGGATGTTCAACAGAGATAATGTTTTCTTTTTCAGGGGAGAGAGCCATAGATACACATCTCGAGAAGAGATGCAAAGAATTCACAATATGGAAAAAGCATATTTGACAAAGTTCATTTTATCATAGATTTTCTCCATTTTTCCAAAACTAGACTTTCTCTATACATATGAATCAATTGGGAGTTGCCAAGGAGACAAATCTTAAATTCATTATGGTCTTTCCCCATATTCTTTTTTTTTTTTTTGGTTTTCAGTTTTTGGGCCACATCCATTTGATGCTCAGGGGTTACTCCTGGCTATGCGCTCAGAAATCGCCCCTGGCTTGGGGGGACTATATGGGACGCCGGGGGATTGAACCGCGGTCCGTCCTAAGCTAGCGCTTGCAAGGCAGACACCTTACCTCTAGCACCACCGTCCTGGCCCCTTTCCCCATATTCTTAATACAACCTTGTGTTTCTTATGCTTCTTCTTTTTTTTTTGTTTGTTTGTTTGTTTTCGGTCACACCCATTTGTGCTCAGGGGTTACTCCTGGCTATGCGCTCAGAAATCGCCCCTGGCTTGGGGGGACTATATGGGACGCCGGGGGATTGAACCGCGGTCCTTCCTTGGCTAGTGCTTGCAAGGCAGACACCGTACCTCTAGCGCCAACTCACCTTGTGCTTCTTTTTCTAAGGATTGACTTTTCTCTGGGTGTTGCCTCAATTTCTGCCTATATAAACTATTAATAAATAGCAATTCTTCTTATGTGTCTAGACTTTGTTTCAACCCTAAAGGTGTCTCCCGACCATTTTTTTTTCCTTTGGTTTTTTTAGTCACCCACCAGTTATTCTCAGGGGGTAATATTCTTGGTTCTGGTACTCAGAAATTACTTCTGCAGGTGCTTAAGGGGCCTTGAAAGAGGGTTTGCCTCACACTAGTTCAGCAACTCTGACTACCTGATGTACTATCTCCTCAGAAAGGTGACTCCCCTTCTAAGTAACTTAGGGTACTAAATCACTTCCCACCATTGTGTGTGTGGTATGTGTGTGTGATGTGAAAAAGACATGAAGATGGACATGGCAAGAGGAGGGAGGACTTGGAGACACCTTACATCTCATATTTGTTGTTAAAGAACAAAAAGAATCAGAAAAGCAGTGCTATTACAGATATAGCTAAAGCATTTTGAGATACCTGAGCTAAAGGAATAAAGCATTCATATGATGGTATATACAATAAAGTTTTATGCTTTCAGAGAATTCATTGACATTTTATTTATAAGTCCATGCAGTGGTGGAGATACATAGAGCTAGTATCTAGTTCTATGAACTTAAAAAGACATTCGTATGACCATATACCACCAGTAGAGTAGATCAATCTTTTTTTCAATAACAGCGATGAAAAAACTTGTTAAATATACTTTTAGATTAGAAAACAATATGGAATACGACAAATCAAAGAGGCCTATAGTCATTTGAAGCAATGCATTGTCTTTCTGCATCTGTTTTGGCACTTGGTGGTGATGAAAGGAGTGTCACAGAATTGCTCAAAATTGTTCTACCAGCATTGATAAAATAATGATAAATTGCCCCATCAGGAAAGCCAATTAGAATTTTAATAATCTCAATGAAGATAAAATGACATAGACATAAATTCAGATAATGGTCCTAATCAAAAAAAGATGTGTTGTACTTTTTGTAGTGAAATTAGTCTTATGTCCAAAAATGAGTAGCATCATGAAATAAACTAATATATTTTATTCCATATGTTTTCTACTAATTGCCTTTCTTCAATGGAGAATTTAATGGACTGGTTCCTGAGCACAGTTGGGTGAGGCCCCAAACTAATATAAATATATATTATTTATTATATTCTATATTATTTATTTATTATATAAAATATAGATTTTATATAAATATAAAAATCTCTTGTACTGACCCTAAATTAGTAAAGCCAAGAACAATTTTTTTTCCCCTACCATAAAATACCAGTACACTTTGTGTAGTCTGGCAGATGAGATGCAAAGTGCCTCAGAGTACCTTTTAGGGAATTCTATTATTCTAGTGTACCCTTTGGTTATCCATGTTTACCTTTCTTGCCCACTATTTCCTTATAAAAATTCCTTTTTGGGGCTCTGCAGCAAAGACATTTTTTGAGGACAAAATCATAACATTTTCTCAGGTTGCTAGCTCCCGAATAAATCTTCTCAATACCACCTTTTTTTGCATTGGTTGAATTTCTGGAAACAAATACTTGAACTTGAATCCGTAATAAAATAAAAATTAAGAGCATACACACAGGTCAAAATTAAAATTATTATAAAATAAAAAAGCATGTGCACAGAGCAATGGAACAGAATTGAATATTCAAATACAAAATATTCAAACTATATGAGCGCCTAATTGATGTAGAAAGAGACAATAATTGTCAATAAACAAGAAATGGCCACCAAAGATATTAGGAATGTTAAACAGCTAGATGAAAAAATAAATAAATAAAGCTAGTTCATTAGTTCATTATTTCTTAACATAGGTGAGGGTTTTTTGTTTTGTTTTTTGTTGTTGTTGTTGTTGTTGTCGTTTTTTGCTGGTATCTCGTGCTTATTTGTGTTTTCGAGTTTCTAATTAGATGAGAATTAATAAGGGACCGAACTTCAACACTCACATAAAGAGAGGACAATGTTCAATGTTGCAATAATCTCAGAGGTACAGCTCCAAGACACAAGGTCAGCTTGTTACCTCTGATCTCGAAGCCCTCTGTTGATTGCTCCTGTAGAAGAATGCAGTGTAGCAGTTACCTGTGTGAGACAGGGAACAGCCATGAAGCCAGGTGACAGGCGAGACCCTGGTCTGTTTCTCATATATGAGTGCTACCTTTACCTTAGAAGGTCTTCCATTGGCTGGAAAGGCAGCTCAGAGTTGAAGTATATGCTCACCATGTGGAAGCCCAAGTTTCAGCCCTAGTACCACTGGTTCCTTAAACACCATTTGGTGTGCTCCCAAGATCTAAGGAATGACCTTGTTTCCTCTCACGTGAGTGCTTTCAACTGTGATTTCATCAGCCATCCTTGGCCAGTCTGTGATGGACGAATGATAAAAGTAGACTTGCTGATGACCCAAGCCACTAGTTTAGTGGTCATTGCAACAGAGAACAGTTTGGAATCCTGCATTCTTCTACCAACAGGGGCTGTTAGATTGGTTCAGGTTTCCAATATCATTCTTCTCTGTCATTAGGTTTTAATGATGCCAGATGAACCCAGAAAATATTTTTTTAAAAAATGGCGGAATACCTGCTTAGTGTTCCTCTACTTCTAGAAGAGTGATAAAACATTACAGTATTTTTTTTAATAATTTTTAAGCACCATGGTTACAGAAATATTCATAGTTTGGTTTCAGTCATAGAAAATATACCACCCTTCATCATTATGTTTCTGTCACCTTTGGGGTTCATTGGCTAGAGAATATGTGCACCTTGGGGGGATGGGGACAACTGATCATTCTTCAGGTTGGCGCCTCTCACCAGGTCCCTTCTGGCCTCATGATGGTGGGGAAGAGAATAGGACAGCACACCATGCTCCTTGTTAGACCCCTTGTTGGGACCCTTCTGGGCTGTAGGGTAGACTTCAGTAGGTGAAAATAATTTAAAGTGTATAAAAACACTTTTATGTAGGACTTAAAACCAAAATATTTTCAAAAAAGCAAAAAAAAAATACCTCTACTTCTATAAAAGTAGCCTAAGAGTTATGCTATAGAAAGGTGAATGATGTCATTAAATACTAAAGAAAAATAGATTTCATCAGACTAAAAGGCTTTGCGCAATGAATGAAACATACATCAAAACAAACTGACATAAATAGGACAGATATACACATATGCATTTTTGACAAAGATTAAATATCTAAGAATGCTTATATATTCAAATGTAGTTTTTAAGAAATTATACATATACATCCTTTGCATATTTCAACTGTATTATCTTGCATTCTTCCTGTGCACCACGACAACCAGGAAATTAAGATTGAAGCAATCCATTAATCTTACTCAAATGTTATCAATTGCACATACTCTTTTCTGTGCATATTTTTTTGGATTTTGCCCTTTTGAGAAGACAATAAGAATTTAAGCTTTTATTTTTCCATTGAGGTTTATCTAGTACAATGTGAATCATTCAAAAAGCACCTCATTTTTCTTTTATCTCCCTTATTTCTTTATCAGGATTATTTCTTGCTAGTACTGAAACACATGAGTCATTCTATGTAAAACATCATTATTATCTTTATTTGTATTTGAAACTCTTTCCTTGCAGCTCCTCATTGTTAATCATTTCAGCTCTGACTATGCTATTTCTTTTCTTTTTTAATCACAATGTGACAGGTATTACATAATACCATGCATTGTTCTTAAGTAATTACAAAAACATTTTTGAGATTCCTTAATAACTTTTATCTTTTAATTCTTGTATTTTGTCACACAAATAATATTTACTTGTATGCATAATATCTTTTGCTCATACCATTTTTTAATTCTAATATCTGTCTTCTTTGTTTAAAAAATACTCCTTTCATTTTAACTTGACTCCCCCTAACTAATTATTTGCAGGTAGTAGGTTCCTTAAATTTTGAACAATTCTTAATTTTTGATAGAAAGTAATGTTATTGAAAAATTTCTTTCCCTTTAATTGTTTTAGTGCTACAGTGCAACTGGTGACCCAGTAGACTATCTGTTGGCTCTAAAGGTATTGATTACGTAGGTACTCAAAGTAACATTTATTTTGTCTGATTGATATATATTCATAAACTAGGATAAGAAGTGTTCATAAGAGGATGGAAACACAAATAAATGGTGCTATGCTCAAAGATAAGTAAGTTATGTGTATTATAAACAGAAAAGTCAAGAGTTACTATTGAAAATGAGCCACTTGCATAAGTTAATATTGACATCAGAACTGTAATTTACTTTTCTTTTAGTACTTCATTTAACATGTTAATGCATCACATCCATAGACCTTGACTTTTAGAACTCTCGATTTTAGAACTCGTAAGTTTCTTAAGAGGACTGACAGTTAAAAAAAAAAGTATAATTAATTTTATACCAAGAGTTGATTTAGCAGTCTAAATGCAAAAATAGGCCAATTAAAAATTAAAGCAATTAAACAGGAATACTAAGTGACAAAGCAAGCATTATAAATTACCTTTTTATTAGGGAAAGGAGATTCTTGTACTATACTAACATTTTGGATAGATAGAGTTTTTCTATTAGAAAATAAAATTAGAAATACATTAGGGTTTGAGGATTCTTGACATCTATATGTAACAAGTACAGCTAATATATGTATTAACTTTTAAATTGGAAATTAACTTTTAAAATAAAACTAAGAAAATTGTTAGAAAGAGAATCTTGGGAAATCACTTTTTTAAAATATTGTGATTGCTATGTGATATTTCTATGAAAACTGGGTAAATGATCTTAAAGTGGTTGGAAAGGAGGGATAATTAATATAAATATAATAATATATTTAATATTATATATTTATAATATATAATATTATATATTATATATACTATATATAATTTATATATAATATATATTGATATATTTTATTTATAAAATATATGTTTTTAAATATATATTAAAATTGGGAATACTTTTAAATATATATTTAAAAGAACATTTCTGTGGGAATAGAGAGAGAACTACATGGGCTGATCACATGCTTTGTATTCAGGAAGCCTGGTAATTTTCCACAGTAGTACATGGTTTCCTGAGCACTTACCAACAGAAATATCCCCTGAGTACAGAACTCAGAAGAACCCCAAGCACTGCAGGTGTGACTCCCCCTAAGAAAACGTTATCTATTACCAATATTTTTTATTTTTATTGAGAATTATAAGTACTTTAATTGTTTTTAATTATAATAATACCTTTAAGCACCATGATTACAAAGTTTGTAGTTGGGTTTCAGTTATAAAAATGAACACACACCCTTCCCCAGTGCAACCTTCCTACCACCACTGCCCCCCCATTTCCCTTCTCCCTATATTCAAGACAAGCATTCTATTTCTCTCACTCACTATCATTGTCATGATAATTGCCTATGTCATTATTTCTTAAGTGCACCAACCACTCTTTGTGGTAAGCTTCATTTTGCCAGTCCTTATCTCTATTGTCTGGTATTAATACCATACTGTCTCATAGGTAGTTTCAACTTTAGAATTTCCATACTATATTTCACAACAAACTATCAGATGGCTTTTCTTATATTTAACATAAACAACCACAACAATGACAACAACAACAACAAACCTCATCCAAATGGGTGCTCAGAAGCTATTTTAAGTAGCAAAATACCAACTCCAACTGCAGGGCTTGAAGCTAGGTCCCCTTCACTGGACACATGAATCCCCTTTTCCAGAAAAAAGCTAATAGCCTCCACCACTTAGTGATGGCCCTAGTGGTTTTCAAACCTCATGAATCCTACATTAAGGCACTGCAGGTTTTTAATGTAGGAGAAAGAGAAAGAGAAGGACCAGGAGGAAAAGGAGGAACATAAAATAATTCTCACTCGACCTCATACAATATTTTGAAGACTTAGTATTACCAAGTATTTGCATAGTTACAGAAGAATTAAATGCTATATTTGTCTAGATTTAATAGCAAATATTTTGTCTTAAGTGTAGCTTTATAAGTTTATTATGTGGCTGGTTATTTTGTAATTGGCTTAATCCTATAAAACTAATCAAGAGTAAATAAAGATCACTAAAGAAAGCTGATTTAATTATTAACAACATCAAGTCCTGATTCTTTCTCGCTCCTTTTTCCTTGGTGATTTTGGGGGCCATATTCAGAGTGCTAATCCTGTCTGCACTCAGGATTATTAAGTGGAGGCACTTGGGGAATTGATCTATGAGGTAATTGGGATTCAAGGCAGGGTCAGTTGTTTGCAATGAAAATGTTTTTCTATTTTTTATCTTTTAGAGAGAGAGAGAGAGCTTTTTAGAAATGCAGTATTTGAGTACAGAGATGAGAAAGTTAAAATGCAAATTCTTCCCTCTTGTATTATCTCTTTGCCCTTACTTTCACTTTTCTTGTGCTTCCTTGATCTATTCATCTATTTTCCTATTTTATTCCCTATTTTACCATTTCTAGGGATTAAGGACAGATAACTTACTTAGGTATAAGAGAGTGGTATAGGTAAAATAAATTATGATTAATATGCATTGCTAATAAAATTGCATGGAATTTCCTATTTAAGAAGATATGTTACCAACATAGCTAGAGCTACTTGAAAAGTTATGAACTATGAATATTCTTAAAAGTAATTGGTTATTTTGTGAGTGTTACACTGATCAATAAAGCTATTATTTTAGATATCTGACTATGATGAATTAGTTTATAGAATCATATTGTTGTATTATATTTATATATTAATATATTTTCATGTGAATTAATGATTATTTAAAATATAAATATAAGAAAATAATACATAATTATATGAAAAACACTATTATATATCATTTTCTGCTTATACAGTATATATCTTAAAAAGTAAAACCTAGAAAATAATTTCAAAAAATGCACAAGAGCAAGTGATCCTCATGATAGTAGTCACTATCTGTAAGAAAAGGGGTTAATACTTAGGGATTAATATGTTCGTTTTACTTTCCTATTCAATCAAATTTTATACTTAGCTAAAGGTCAAGATCTTTTTTTCCCCATGTGGATTTCACATAGGCTGCTTAGTACTTATGAACTCAATCATAATTTTCCACTTCACTTCAAGGCCAGTTTTGTCATAAATCAAATGACTTGCATTCATGTCGATCTGCTTCTGACTACCTTGTGGATAATTGTTGGAAGCCATAAGACTTAGAGAGCAAAATGGAGTCTCTGATGCCTGAGAAACCAGAGGCCTGTGTACCTGACAGGCTGTACTGTGGCATTTCCCCTATGGGCCTAAAGGAAAGAACAGCCACATAGTTCAGTTAGCAATAGCCACAAGATGCTCCAATAAACCTTCTGAGTTAATAAGATATAGATCACATCCTGTTAAGCTACCATTGTGAAAGAAAGGGTATGCTGTAAAACTGGAAAGTCTGTTGTACGACCCCCCTACTTTTCTATAGACACCATGGAAAAGTACTGACTGTTACTTCCGTATTTTGCTTAACTATAAAAACTAGCCCCCTTTCAATGAACCTTAGCTCTTGATCAGCCCCGTTTGACTTGAGCTCATTTCTTTCTCAGCCTCTTTCCTCCATTTCAGGTCGGATCCCGCTCGTGACCCACGAATTACTTCGTGATCCTCATTCTCACACCCCAGCGGGTCGGGGGTCCCCCATCGGGGGTCACAGATAATGACGTTTTTATAAGACTGGATCTTGGCATAAATTAATCTGGTTAGTTGTTTTTAGCCACAAGTTTAGCTTAAAAAACAACAACAACAACAAACAAACATCAAAATACCTAAATACTCCCTTTCTTGGCTAGCCTGAGGTGTGGGGTGTCCCTTCTCTGTTAGTGATTTCCCTTCTCACTCAGGGTCTCAGCAGGTATTTGCTAAAACTATCTCCTCTGAGCATTGGGATGTCTACAGTCTCTGACAACTTCAAAGGGAAGTGGTTAGGAAAATTTGCATGATGTTTTCTTCTTAATCTTGTGGGATCCCTTTTCACTGTTTAAATGGTGAAGCACAAGTTTTTCCTTAGGAGCTGTAGTATGGCATTAAGATAACATCTTCTGCAGTGCTAATTCAAGCTTTTGAAATCTGAGGAAGGAGGGGGCGTAGAGAGAGGATAAGACTTTGGCAAATAATTGTGAAACGTTAAATGTCCTCGCTGTTGGCATTCTTACAAAGAGAACTAAATCATACACATATTTGCCGATAATTGGATAATAATTGGTAGTTTATTTATTTTAGCTTCGCAGTGAGCTTCTCTAGTAAAAGGGGAGGATGAAATAAAGTTACAATATTAATTTAAAATATACACCCATTATAGACATTTCATTTTGTTTGCTCTTTATTCGGATTGGAGTGTGACTAAAACTGCTAATTATGCTCTATAAAACTATCTCTGTATAATGAGGGAAAATATCATTAAAATCTGGAACCAAGAAGTCAAGCGCCTATTGTATCCTGCCAGATTCTTAAATTTTCATATATTGAGAGCTTTTTCTCCATCAACCTCTTTTTTTTTTGATATTTCCAAAAGAATATTGCTAGTATTGGACACTTCAAATAATCACGGTAGTGATAAAGAAAAGCACTTTATGATCAAGTAACTGTGTGAGTCTTGTCTATGATGAAATTAAATGAAAATTAATTAACTACATGGAAATTAATTATTAATTATTAAATTAATTGTGTGGGAAGACTTTCTGAAATGGGATTAAGTTCAGCAAATAAATTTAAAATTAGGAAATAAAATGAGACTGCTTTTAGAAGTTGGAGTTATTAGATATTTCCATATATAATGCCATTTAATTGCTCTATTTATGTAATCTTGGGGTAACTTCATACTTTAGAAGAACTACACAATTTTAAATTTTCTTATGTCTTTAATGAAAATACAATAATTAAATTAATGACAAAAATGTCTAATTTGAAAAAATATTTTAGAAATATTGTATTATTATTCAAATTAATTTTGAGGCATTTCTGAATACAAAGATTGTAGAGGAAGGTTTTGTGCTAACAAATTATCATTGATTAACAAACTATGTGATCTACAAAGGTAGCCGCTGCGTTTGAACTTTCCTTACTAAATATTTAATGTGATGATATTGTGCAACTATATTGGATTAAGTTACTTATGTTTGTAAATCTTAGGTTCCTCATCTGTAAATAGATGAAAAATTCATTTAAATATAGTTTTGGAATCTTAAAATAAAAAACAAAAAGAAAAGAGGAAAAGAAATAAGGTAAGAAAGACAGGAAGGAAAGAAAGAATGAATGAAGAAAGAAGGAAGGAAGGAAGGAAGGAAGGAAGGAAGGAGGAAAGAAAGTAAAGAAAAAGAAAACAGAAAGAAAGAAAAGAACTAAAGAAAGGAGAGAAAGGAAGGAAGGAAGAAAAGAAAGAAGAAAGAAAAAGAAAGAACGAATGAAAGAAAGAAGAAAGTAAAGAAAAAGAGAAAAAAGGGAAAAAGAAAGAAAAATAACTAAAGAAAGAAGGAAAGAGAAAAAATAAAAAGGAAAGAAAGAAAGGAAGGAAGAAAAAGGAAGTAAGAAAGAAAGGAAGAAATAGAAAGAAACAAAGAAAGAAAGAAAGAAAGAAAGAAAGAAAGAGAAGAAAGAGAAGAAAGAGAAGAAAGAAAAAGAAAAAAGAAAGAAAGAAAGAAAGAAAGAAAGAAAGAAAAAAGAAAGAAAGAAAAAGAAAAAAGAAAGAAAGAAGGAAAGAAAGAAGGAAAGAAAGAAAGAAGGAAAGAAAGAAGGAAAGAAAGAAAGAAAGAAGGAAAGAAAGAAAGAAAGAAAGAAAGAAAGAAAGAAAGAAAGAAAGAAAGAAAGAAAGAGAAGAAAGAAAAAGAAAAAAGAAAGAAAGAAAAAGAAGGAAAGAAAGAAGAAAGAAGGAAAGAAAGAAAAAGAAAGAAAGAGAAGAAAGAAAAAGAAAAAAGAAAGAAAGAAAAAAAAGAAAGGAAAGAAAGAAGAAAGAAGGAAAGAAAGAAGAAAGAAGAGAGAGAAAGAAAGAAAGAAAGAAAGAGAAAGAAAGAAAGAAAGAAAGAAGAAAGAAAGAAAGAAGAAAGAAAGAAAGAAGAAAGAAAGAAAGAGAAAGAAGAAGAGAAGAAGAAAAGAGAAAGAAAGAAAAAGAAGGAAGGAAAGAAAGAAGGAAAGAAAGAAAGAAGGAAGGAAAGAAAGAAAAAGAAAGAAAGAAAGAGAAGAAAGAAAAAGAAAAAAGAAAGAAAGAAAAAGAAAAAAGAAAGAAAGGAAAGAAAGAAGAAAGAAGGAAAGAAGAAAGAAAGAAAGAAAGAAAGAAAGAAAGAAAGAAAGAAAGAAAGAAAGAAAGAAAGAAAGAAAGAAAGAAAGAAAGAAAGAAAGAAAGAAAGAAAGAAAGAAAGAAAGAAAGAAAGAAAGAAAGAAAGAAAATGTAGGAAGGAAAGAGTGAAATAGTGCTGTGTTAAATGTTAATGCTATTTTTTTTTTTTTAGTTTCCTTAGTGTGAATTATTTTAACTCTTATTACTGAATAATGCGGGTGGTGGCTCAATGGTTTCCCAGCTTTTATTGGTGAATTACAAGAGCACCAAACCTCCCCTATTATGCACCTCCTTCCACCATTGTGCTGGTTTCCTGACTACCTTCCCCTCCCTCATAGTAAGCTTTGCACTGAGATAACTACTCAGTTTCTGTTGCTTTTGGGATTTGTTTTTCCTCTTTTCTATTTCTTCATATCTTACATATAAGAATGATCATTCTGCATTGATCCCTCTGCTGACTCACTTCACTCTATGGCTGAAACACTAATGTAATGAAAAGAGAAATGCATGCAAATGGTTTTCTAAAACACAAAATAATAGAAATTTTATAACATATTTCACTCTGAAGTGTTTCTATAAAAATATGAATATGTATTTCACTTCCTTGCATAACTTAGCATGCCTAGCAATCATAAAAATATTTTTTTTTACCTAAAGTACTGACTGTGGAGTAATTGGAATAATTCAGCAGATAAGGTGCTTGCCATCCATACAGGAATCCAGTCTCCATCCCCAGCACCATCTGAGTTCTGTTACGAGGGAGATTTGAGCTCATAGCCAGAAATAAGCCCTGACATAGCTTATATGGCCCAAAAAGATTAAAAATAAATTCAGGAGCCAGAGCAAATACTCGAGTATGATTTGTGCCTTGCATACGGCCAACCCTGGTTCGATTCCCCAGCATTCTATATGGTCCCCCAAGCCTTCTAGAAGTAATTTTTGAACATAGAGTCCTGAATAACCCCTGAGTGCTGTTGGGTATGGCCCAGAAAACAAACAAAACAAAATAAACATACATGAAATACTAACTTCTTTCTGAGACGTGGTAATATCCTTTAGAGATACATACTTTTATTGTATTCCTTGCTTGTTTTAATTGCTTTCAATGATTTTTTTTCCTAATAGCTAGATACAATTCAGGAATTGTCTAAAGGTCAGTTTAGGGGAATTAAAATTTTTCTTAAGTAATTTTGGTTTTCACTTGTTTTGTACCTCATATTCAAAGTTGGGTTGATAATGTAATTGTTGTAGTCTAAAAAATTTAATTATCTTTCTAAAATATATACAATTAAGTTAATAAAATAAGCTTAGAATACTTATTGCCAAGGGGCCTGAGCTATATAGTACATCAGAAAGAGCATTTACCTTGCACAAAGCCAACCTGGACTCAATCTCTGGCATCCCATATGGTCCCCAAAGTCTGCAAGGAGTGTTTTTTGAGTACAGAGCAGAAGTAATCCTGAGCGCCACCAAGTGTGCCTCCAAAAACAAACAACAAAAAAGAATACTTAAGTATCTCTAAACACTAAAGATACTTGAGTAGATTCATTTTGCTAAAAGAAAATACTACATTGAAAATATTTGTTTTATTTAAAAATGTTACAATGGATTTCATCCAATAACATCCTTCAGTTTCCTCTTCTAAACTATAGATTTATTGAGATTGTGTGAAGTTAGTACTCCCATTTCCTTTCTTTCTTCCCTTCCTCTCTTTCCCTCAATTCCTTCATCCTTTCATTCCTTCGTTTGTTCGTTCATTTGTTCCATCCTCTCCTTGCCAACTTTAAAACTCTTCCTTCTTTTCATCAGCTCTGACTTATATTTTAATTAGTGGATAAATGAATTCAAATGAAGATAAACACTGATTCGAAGTTTATTATTAAAATTACTTTTATTGAATCAACATTATTGGAGATAGAGTTAACAATTCAAAGAATGAGTAGATATTCCGAATAAGCAAAATCATTTTTTGAACAGATCAAATACAGAAACATTGAATTCCCATTGTTTAGATTTTATCTGCAGAAAATTATTCAGAAACAAAATAAAAATGAATTCATACAGAAGTAAAAGAAGAGAGAACATGCAGAGTAGACTAGATGGGTACCACGAGTAAGATGGAGACTTTGAATTTTAAGTAAGGCAGAAGTGAGTAGCCTTAATCAATATATTCTATTTCATTAAAGTGAGTAAATTTTAATTAAAGTACGAAAGGTCCAATGACCCATTAGCTGGTCCATAACCTAGGTCATGAAAAATTCAAGACTCTCCTGTGTTTTGTACTTAACCCAGAAACTTCTGTCTCTCCCTTGAGGCAAATACCAAAATTAAAATAAAATATTACTTTTAAGCACTGTGATTCTAAATACATTTTTTGTGAAATTATGCTTGCCTGAAAATATTTAAGCATATATTCACATTATGCCATGAGACTTTTTTTTTCCACAATGTTGCACTAACTTCTCAATAACAATCAAATTGTCTGCTTTGAACTACTTTGGGATGAGGAGTCAATTTTATCTGATTTGTTCAGTTGCCTTATTTGTTTTTTTTTTTGTTTTTGTTTGTTTGTTTGTTTGTTTTTTGTTTTGTTTTTGGGCCACACCCGGCAGTGCTCAGGGGTTACTCCTGGCTGTCTGCTCAGAAATAGCTCCTGGCAGGCACGGGGGACCATATGGGACACCGGGATTCGAACCAACCACCTTTGGTCCTGGATCGGCTGCTTGCAAGGCAAACACTGCTGTGCTATCTCTCAGGGCCCCAGTTGCCTTATTTGTTAAAAATTAATAAGCTATGGTCACAATGTCCAGAAAATATATAATAGTATTATTTTGTTGGATAATGGCACAGTAAGAATCAGCCATTGAGATATTAAACTTGAGTGAGATGAATCAAATATGACTTTTGGGTCTACAGGGAACCTCACTCCTAATGAAGATTTCAGAATAGTTTTCAATTTCTTTGGGCTTAAAGATGAACAGACTCATGATATTAAGAGCAAACAAATCAATCAGCCTTCTTTTTAGTAATTACTATGTACTGTCATGATAACAAATTGAATCTAGAATATTTATTTGTGATTTTGACCACATCCACTGAATAGTAAAAGCGTTAAAAGAAATATGCCTGCTCCAGAACAGAGGAAGACACGTTATAAGTAGAAAGCAACTTGGTGAATGTAGAAATTTTGAATCAGGGCCAGATATCAGGTTGGATGCTCCAGTGTGGTCAATATAGGCAATTCTTGATAATAGAAGCACCAGCCAAGTGAATTTACATGATCGAGTCAGGAAATGGATGACATATTTATTGATGGTCTGTTGTGTTATAATCTCCTTGGAGAGAGTCAATTGCAATATGTTTGAGAATTATTCTGCAACATATAATTACAGTCCAATTATACTTTCATGGAAAAATATATATCATGGATATCTTGGCTGTATTTAGAATTATATTTCCTTGTGTGTGTTCTCTTGATCTCTTTATTTAAGTTACAAAATTTTAGTTAAACATTTTCCATTTTTAGGTTTCAGTCATGCAGTGTACACCATCCTTCATCAGAGCACCCTATTCATCACTGATTCCCCCCGCCTTGTTCTAGGGCAGATAAATTGCTTCTCTCTTTCACGTGCTCTTTACCTCCCCCCTTTCTGTTTTGATACTGTTTTACATTATTGTTAATGGTGGGTGCCTTTTGTGTTAGTTATTCCACTTTTACCCCATAGTTGTTGTCCAGAACAGTCAATTCCAACTATTATAGTCCTACTAAACCTTTTTCTACTCTAGTTACACTCCCTTCCAATTTTTGTGGCAAGCTTTCTACCCTGGGCTGGACCTCTGACCTTTGTCTCTGTTGCCTTTGAATATTATTAGTCTACCATCTCTTATATACCACAAATAAGTGAGATCATTCTATAATATATCCTTTTACCTCTGGCTAATTTCACTCACGATAATTGTCTCAATGTCCATCTATGTATAGGCAAATTTCATGATTTCCTTTAGCCTAACAGCTGTCTAATAGTATTCCATTATGTGGATGTATCACAGGTTCTTTAACAACTCCTCTGTTGTCAGGCATCTGGATTCTGGCTATTGTAAATAGTATTGCATAAATATAGAGGTGAAAACAGCATTTTTGTATTGACAGAAAGCTTCTTTTATTTCAGTATATGGTAACTCTTACCCATGTCTTTAAATGTGCATTCAATATTGTGCCTATTCAGTTTTTCTTGCATTCTTCCTTTATTTGTGTGTTTTGATCATAGCCAATAGTGTACCAGGTCATTACCAAAATCACTCAAGGTGACCTTGTAGTCTCAGGTATTGAACTCAGGCCTTTTGCATCAGTCCTGTCTCTAATTAGCATTTTGAATTATAGAGTCCATTCTTTGCTCAATCCATCCATTCCTACACCATTATACTTTAATCTTAGTAGCACCTATTATAATTATCTCTTATCTTAAATAATTATCCCAACATTATTTTTGTTATTTTTGGGGGGGCACAACTGGTAATGCCCAGGGGTAATTACTGGCTATGCACTTAAAAAATCGCTCCTGGCTTAGAGAATCATATGGGATACTGGGGGATCGAACTGTTATCTGTTTAGCGCATGCAAGGCAAATGTCCTACATCTTGTTCCTCTGCTCCAGCCCCTATCCCAACTCTTGGTGACTTGAAAGTACAATTAATATCTCACAGTGACATTAAATTGTGAATCTCAAAATGAAGACACTGGGAGATTTTGTTTAATTTTCTCATGAAATTTCAATAAAACACCTGACTAAGATTTCAAGTATGATGTTTGGATTGTGACTCGGAATCTGGTAGTAAGATGGCAAGTGGCCTGTGTAGCTCTCTGTTGTCAGGAGAATGAAGTTTTTCACCATATGGCTCTCCACAGCATCGCTTTCCCCAGGGCAAATTATGATTAGATAAAGCAAGAGAAAAAAGGAGTAGGAAATTTACTGCTATAAGCTCATTCCAATATAAAAATGAGTAGCAGAGTGCATTTAGCTAAAACATTGGTTTTATTTATGTTTTTGTCCAGTCCAAGGAGTAAAATGTTATTTCTCTTACTTATATGCTAAAAATTTAACCTCATGCTCATAGTTATACAAATAATTTACATGAAGGGAAAGTATGCACAATGCAAGCAAATGCAAATTCATGTTACAGATTTCATCCAGTGTCTTCTCTTTGAATTTACCAAGGAATGTGTTATAGATGTCTGAGAAATCAGGATGCAGAATAATTTCTACCTCTGTGTTTTTGAGAGGTTATCAAGATCTGGCAATGGGGTTTGCTTGTTAAACCACTGAGCATGCATAGATCTGGAATTCTCTCAGAAATGCACTGGCTCCAATGCTCCTTGCAAGGTTTCTGACTGCCAGCAAACAAACCAGTTTCTGCTGACTAACCATTAAAATGACCCTTAAAATAATTCTATAATATTTCTTTTTCAAAAAGCAGTTCCACGGGAAGAAAAAATAATTCTCCTTAAGAAACATAAAATTTTTGGGGGCCGGGCGGTGGCGCTAGAGGTAAGGTGCCTGCCTTGCCTGCGCTAGCCTTGGATGGACCGCGTTCGATCCCCCAGTGTCCCATATGGTCCCCCAAGCCAGGAGTGACTTCTGAGCGCATAGCCAGGAGTAACCCCTGAACATCACCGGGTGTGGCCCAAAAAACCAAAAAAAAAAAAAAAAAAAAAAAAGAAACATAAAATATTTTTGCTAAGGGCTAAAGCAGAAAACTTACATTGCAAAGTAGAAACTTGCCATTTCTTACATATTATCTCATTATTGTGAATTAGGCATTTTGATACATGTCTAGTTTTCGACACATTGAAGATACCATGAATTTAAAAGTTTGAGAGTTTCACATTACTTCATGGTATATGATGATAAGTTCAGATCTGATTTAGGAAACCAAATTGGATCAATACCCTTGATGCTAACCAAAAGGTCTCAGTATTTTTATTAGCTGAGCTCAGACCTTTATGTAAGATAATAAAATTACACTAGAAGTCATGTGTCTATATCTTCTTTAAGTATTAATTCAATGTTATATTTAGCCTTGCTGGAAAAAATGTAGCTTAGCCATTAATATGTCCAGATGTCTGAAATATATATTCATCATTATTCTTATAAAAATCTTAAAATATACAATGTTCTGCTAGATAAACTTTAGCAAGCAAAAACATTTTAAATATGATGTAGAGTACTGCAATTTATTTTCTATGCTCATTTTCAAATTATCATTTTGTGCTAAAGGATGATCTTAGTAACTATGAAGTTGTAAGCAGAAAAAAATTCTTTTATTTATAGAAAACTATTTTAATTGAAACATTTAGAAACGGTATGATAAATGATATCATTTATAAATAACAATTTTTACAAAATAGGGCAAACAGTTTCTTAATGATATTTTCCTGGGATAAACATTTTGTAAATAAATTACATATAAGTAAATTATGCAGTTTCCATATGAAAAGTCAATTGCAAACTTCAGTCTTCCCTTCATCTGACTGCATCCTGCCCGATTTCCCTTTCGATGAAGACGATATACTCATAGATCAGCTCTTTCTAAAATAATATCTTCACATACACTGCCCATATCTGCTGTTCCATATCTGCAATCCATTAGAATATTATTGTGGCTAAGGCTGAAGTGTATCGCTGCTCATTTATAATATTTTACTTTTAATATATACTGCATGAGATTGAACATCTCCTTTCAGAATGCAACATCCATTCTGTCTAGATACTTGGGCCAAAAGGTTCATTTTTGCCAATTCCTAGCCCGCTGTCTCTTCTCTGTTGTTGGGAGTCCTGTTGGTACTGGGTGGCTGCTTGGAAGCATTCTGGGAAGGGTGCCAGCTCCACATTTACATTGGTTATAAATCAGGCAATTCATTAATGGTACAGCATGACCGAAAGTTTCCAAAATTTTGCTGCCCTGCGAGTTACCACTTAGTTCTGAAGTTTCCCCCTGAGAACGCTCTGTTTATGGGATGTGTTTTTTTCCTACAGTGTAAAGTCAGGGAACAATTCTGCAGGAAAACACCCTATAATTGTGACTTTCTACATTTCCAGGGGCCTGAGTCTTAGAAAACCATTATAAATAATTCTTTACATTTCATTTTTTTAAAGATGCTGTATAAAATTCATGGGTTATTTTGTGAATCGTATAAAGCTGTGTTGGCTTCCATTGTCTTTTTACTATCTGCTTACTAAATGTTATGTGATATATATCATGTTATGTGATATATATATGTATATATATATACTGATACCTGACTTGTACCCCAAATCAGATTTTGCTATTATTTTACATACTGATGTTTTATGAGGTAGAGAATGCAATTCCAAATTACTATAAAACTAGAATATCCTAATGCTTACATTTATTGAAGCTAAACAGATAAGTTGATGGCTACTTGAAAATAAAAGCATCATCACAAATATAAATTGAAAGAAAATTCATGCATAAGCAGTTCATTTGCTCTGAAATTGGCCATATTCTATAAAAAGTTTGTTCTTGTTGCTAAATCTAATATGTCCTATATCAATTTCAGCTTAACTTTTTTATATAATAAAATAGTTAGCTCTTATTCTGAATGCAGGACATGACTCAATCAAAATTTGGTTACTTAGAGTAAGCCAAGATTCCGAGATTCAAGGAATTATTATATTGTACATTTTACTGAATTTTCTGATGTGTTCAGAATAAAGATATTTTCAAATTTAAGAAGCATATATTGAAATTGTACTTCCTAATCACATGTAAGCCATTCCTTACCATATATGATTTAGATATTTTCTTAAATATTCTTTCCTAAATCCTTTCAATATTTCAACTTGTTGGCACAGTTACCATTATTTTGAGTGGTCAATTAAATGTTAATATAGACACCTTGAATAAAAATATTAACTAAATTTTCTTACACGTTAATATACAGTAGTTTATTAGAGTATTATAGATGTGAGAATCAGAAATGCAGAATTAACTTAAAGAACAATTTTATATCTGCAATTTCTGTCTTACTTCCTTCTCTTCCTCTATTTCTTGTCTTTACACATACAAATTTCTTAGAGATAAACTAAAGTGTTGAAAATTAATCATATAAAATATCTACAAATCTGGTTCTACCTAAATTTAGCCAACTATGAGAAGCACACGCTAAGTTTGTTCTACTATAGTTCTGATTTCTTATTATTTATATAACATTAAGATATGTTTAGCCCTAATTTGTTTTTATTTTTATCAGACATTTTAAATCATAATGCCTTTAAATGATCTTGTTGTTGGATTTTAACACTATTCAGAATAGTTTTTCTCTGGTTGTGTTTTTTACTCATGAACTGGAAATACCTATAGATTGGTCCTTTTCTCCTATCCTTTCTCCACCCATGGTGATGGTACCACTCTTCCCAATAAGGACATTTAATAGAGAAACTGCTTGTGGTTTTGGTTCCACAGCTAGCTTATCTGCCTACTGGTATATTATGCCAGCTAGCAGTTAGCTCATGGTGGAAGTTTGCCTGCACCTGCTTTATCTCTACCACCTTCTGTAGTTATTTTGCTGTGTCAGCATTGCTTCCAGGTCATGCTCCACAATTCTCCTGGGACTGGGACTTCTGCTGCACCTTGTACCATTAACAGGGACCTCATCTTCAACTGATGAGATGTTTCCGGGGGTGATTTCATGGTTATTCAAGTGGATAATTCCACCTTTAATAAATAATCTAGATCCTACTTGGTTTATTTTTATATTTTACAGATGTATTTTTATGTATCTTTTGATTTATCATAGACTAAAGCACACATACTATGAGAACAAAACATTCTACATGTAACAGCTGTGTGAGAAGAATTTAAGTTCGATAATATAAAATTTAAAAATTCACAGAAATTCCAGAACAATGTAATAGAAACATTTCATGTGTTATAGTTATATAGATATATGATCTGATTAAGATATGTGTTATATATAGTTGATTATATGATATAGTTATGGAGATTGGTGAGACTCCTATAAAATATTGATGCTCCTTCAGTAGACTTTCCATTCATTGCCTGACAATTGCTAATAACACAACCAAAAAAGAATATTTAAAATATGTAAGCTGAACATATAACACACATGAATATATTATGCTGTAACATTAGAAAACAAACTTAGGTACTTAATGGCACAACACAAATTGTTAACGAAGTGCAACTCTTTGTATAGCAAAAATCTCTTTCTTATTTTATTTCATTTTGCTTTGCTTTGCTTTGTTCTCCTTTCGTTTGAGGAGGAAAGAGATACAATTAAAAAATAGAGACAGGAGTGCCTTTTTCTTTATTGAATAAAATGGGATGCTGCTGGCTCCATAAATTGATGAATAAGAGATTTTATCTTTAAAGTAAGTGGTAAAGGCAATTTAAAAATTAAAACTTGCTTCTATAGGTAGCCAGTACCCACACAATGTTGAATTAGACTTTGTGAGGTAAATAGTAAGTGTCTTTCTGCTGTCCAAAACTCCTTAAATAACAAGAGCTCTAGCTCTGTTGACAAGAGAGTCAGAAGGAGGAAGTGAACATCATAATTCTGAAAGATGTAGAAAGAACAGTAACATATTTTTTTCACTCAAAGACAATTATGACAATGGCTTTAGATTGAGGCACCCTGGCCTTTCTGTGCTTATATTGCTATCTTCTTTATTCCAAGAATTAAAATAAAATATACCAAAGTACTAATTTACAAATTGGACATTCTGGTATTGATCCTCGTAGGCATAATAATTTATATGGATTTTGCTGTTGGGTTACTGATTTTACACTAATCAATAATTGTACTCCACAATAATTGTACTCCACAAGGCTGTGACTTGGTGACAGTATATTGGATTATCCCTTACTTGGCATTCTTCTTCCACCCCAGTTTGGGACCTGATTCTTGTCAATGCCCAAAGTGAGCCAGGAACAGTTCCCACAAACTCCATGTCCCAAAACAGGTCCATAAAATTATCTTCTATTATTTCTCCACTGCAACTTCCTATAGAATGTAGAAAGTGAGAAACAAGTACAGTTCTATAACCAGGTCAATACCATCAGGAAGACAAACAAAATACTATAATGGTTAAACATGGAATCTCTCTGCTTGTTCAAAAGGGCATGCTCATAGTATGGTCCACTCTCTCTATTTTGTGTTTTATTCCATACTACCTAGATCATTCTAAAAGGATGGTTGCAGAAGTTCATTTGTCTTTTGAAATTTTAATGGGGAATGAGATTTCAGATGACTTTACCCAGTGCTGTTTTGAACTGATCAGAGAAATTGCATTGTATCCTTCGGAGGTTGATGTGGATGCAGAATTTAAGGGCAATTTTACAAAAATTATTCAGGTTGCTTTTGAGCCATACATATAATTTCTTTATTTTCTGCCTCACCTCCATACATATAATTTCTGGGGAAACTGATAGATGCTATCTGGAGGCTATTAAAGCATGGAAATACAGAAGCTGCTGACAAAACTGTTAGCTTTTGAAAATAACTATGAAGGTTGCATATTTTATGTCCCATTAGAGAATGAGATGTAATGGGATTTCTACAGGTTCATTGTAATGTTATATCATTTGGGTTCAGAGACTGTATAAATGCTACGGATATTGCTTTAGTGACCTAATCCATACAGAGGCAAACTCTGGGGAACCAGAACAGATCTAGCTATCATTCTAGAGGATATGGAATCCCCTTTTTAATTCTGGCTGCTCAGATACAGAAGTATGATACCTATCTGATTAAGTGTAAATCAAATGTTCCAATCTGTATACCCCAATGGCTCATAAAAATACAAATTAGAGGTGCTAAAATACTTGGTAGAGAAAAAGCTAAAATTGGGACACATTGAGACATCATTCTATGAATGGAATTCTCTTATTTTTGTTATTCAAAAGAAGTCAGGTAGTTGTTGACTATTATCTGATTTACAAGTTGTCAACACAGGCATGGTTCCCATGCCTCCCTTTACCAGCAGGGATTCCAAGACTAGTCATTAATGATAATTGACATGAATGTTTTTATAACGTTTTCTTTCTCCCCAAAGACAGAAGGCATTTCACGTCTTCAGTTCCTTCTCTCAACAACAGAGCTTCCATGACATAGTCCAGTGCCTCACCTACAACAAAGAATCTCAGACATTTGAGATTTTTCCACATTCATTTTTGCCATTGACATCTAATTATAAAGATATGTTGAAAGATTGCCTTAAGTTATTTTTCAAAAATGATCTTAGAAACAATATCAGTTTGTCGCAGTCATTGCAATACACAATAGGAATCTTTAAAAAAGAAATTTGGAAACTATTACCTGTGCTTCTAATAAAAAAGGAAGCATTTTTCCTACAATGGCAAGTGTATGGAAAAACTACAGACTTATGTGGACTACCCTTTAGAAACCTTGACTTGTCACAGTATGGTATGAAATCTAGGAACAATTTAACTCACTGTTTTAATCCATTATGGTGAAATGGACAAAGGTCATTGCATGGCTTATTGTAAAAAATGCAGTTAGACAATGTTGGCTTAAATGATGATCAAGAAGTTTCCATCTCACCTGTGCAATCTCCAGCTGCTTATATTCTTTATTATACTTTAAAGAGACCTGAAGAAACTGACAGAGCTTCTTAGATTAACGCTGTTTTTCGACTCAATTCTCTTTATAGATGTATATATTAATGTTCTAATGCTTTTACCCATAAAAACATCTGCAGAATGCATTTGAAGGCTATGGACTCCCACTACAGTTACCATGACCCTGTTCTTCTTTTTCTTTGGGAGGGGGGTCACACCCGGTGTCACTCAGGGAATACTTCTGGCTATATGCTCAGAAATCACTCCTGGATTGGGGGACCATATGGGACACTGGGGGATCAAATCTTGGTCCATCCTAGATTAACACTTGCAAGGCAGATGCCCTACCAGTTGTGCCACCACTCTGGCCTCCAAAGTCGTTATGTTACAGGGGAACTCCCTCCCCGATTATTTGTCATAGTGACTTGACTTAGACTTCAATCACTCAGAAATCAACCATTCAATCAGGACCGTTGGTCCCCTCTTTGGAAGACTTACCATTACCAGAAATCTACCTTTTCCAGGGCCAGGCCTTAATATTGCCTTGGCAAGAACTTGCTCCAGGATGACAACTTGGAAACAGCTATGACTGTCACACTACCTAACAGTGAAATGAAACAAGAAGACACTTTATGATGCTCTGACTTTAACATAGAATCAATGCAAAAAAAAAAATCTCTAATTACTGAAGCCTGACTGTAACAACTGTGATGAGAACTTTTCCTGGGATCATGAAAAAAAGACTTTGGGGATAGACAACCTATTATGCCCGAAGCCTGTAGTTGGCCTTATGGCAAGATGCATCATGGGAAGGGACACCCTGTCTTTAGGCCATTTTTTTTCTTTATAATTTCCTATTGCTGCATCTATCCAAAATGTGCCACCTTTTTATCTTTCAGATATTGGCTCTTGCCTTTTTGCATAGAATTTTGGAACACAAATTACTTTCTTTTAGCTCTTATTTATGCATTTTCTATAAAATCAAAAAAAGAAGGATTTGTTGGATTATCTGTTTGTTTCTTTTTTTAACACAATTCAGGATGATTCTTTGCTTATGCTTGTTACTCCTGGACTGGAAGAACCTGTGCATTGGTCCCCTAACCCTACCTATTATTGACCCATGGAGGTGGTCCTTATCTTCCCAATAAAGTCATCAGGTCTGAGAAATTGCTGGTGGTTTAGGTTCAACAGTCAGACTATCTTTCTGCTGGTATCTTTTGCCAACTAATAGATAGCTTATGATGGAAGTTTGCATGAATCTGTTCTATCTCTAAAATCTTGTTTGGATTATTTTTCTGTTGTTGTTGCTTCCAAATTCACTGAAACTGAAGGATTAGACTTCTGCTATACCTTGTAATCTCTAACTATATCTTAGACCTTACTTGTCTTACTTGTTACACACTTACTTCCCTCAATGTTTCCAAACATACGAGGTATGATTTTATTTAGGGGATTTGGAACCAGTGTTTCTTTTCATATGGAATATTCTCTTTTTTGGTGTGAGTAGGGATCACAATAATAATGCACTGCTGTTACTTGTAGTTCTGTACTCAGAGACCAATCTTGGCAGTATTCAAGAGACCACATTGGGTGCCTTAGATTGAATCCTGGGTATATGTTTGCATTTGAAACCTGGTCAACTGTGTCTTATCTTCTTCTTTCTTATATATGACCCCACATGGAATATTCTTACTGGCACATGATATGTGTAAATAGTTCTGTTATCTCATCCCAAACTTTTCCAAATGTTATTTCACTCACCAATGAGATGTTTCTAACCTATTTACAATTATAGTTGACCCACTTCTGCTCTCTATCCTTTTATTCAAATATGATTCAATATTTCTTTCCTTGTAAAATGTAATATAATTTGCTTACTCATTTATAGTATATTTCCTTTCCATTATTAGATTTAGGAAAGCAAGTATTTTGTCCTCAGGCTGGTATTCCAAAACATTAGAACAGTGTCTGGTATAAACTAAGAGCTTCATATATTTATTATATAAACAAGCTTATGCCATTATAAGAATTGTTAACTACTATAAAGCAAAAATAGTTTATTTATGGATATATTCAATATTGAAATTTTCATTTTACAAAATACCATTTAATTTGAAGATGGAAATATGATTAAATAGATTTAATATATATATACATGTATATATATGGGTTAGGGCATATGTCTTGAATAACCAGTTCTAATTTTATACTCAACAGCACATGATTTGTTGAGCATTTTGAATATAGTTCTAGAAGGCCTGATCAGTTGTGGCTATAGCCAGAGATATTTCAGAGCCTGAGTAGCACCTCATCTCAAAACTTTTGCATTGAATAATTGCCCTAGTTGACCACACCTGGCTGGAAGTGGACATCAAGCATCCTGATCTTGATGGAAGCCTCATGGAAGTCCTCTCACCACCATAAAATAGAGCGTATGTGGAATGAAATATGTAGATTGATGGAAGAGCACATCTTCACTATATAATAAGCCCTGGGTTCAATTCCATGCACCCTCCAGGCCAAATTGTATGAAAACACATACTATTTTTAGAATATTTTTAGGATGATCTTGGTGGTCATCGTCATGGATAAAACTCAAGGCTTCATTAAATGTCTTAGAGTGTACTCAGAGATGTGGAATATTTAAAATACTAACATTCAATGAAAACTGTTATTTTCTACTCACTTATATTCTACGTATTATATATATGCTTTTAAATTTTTATGAAGTATATTGATTCCTCTTATGAGACTCTCTACAGAGGTTGTTTTTTACTACATTTGCTAAATAAAATATAAACATACTGAGTAGTGTAGATCTAAGTAATTAAGAAACTGCACTGTAGTATGCAAATGTTATTTATTTTAATTGTCATTATATAGTGGCAATCGTATTATGATTTAATTAAGATTTATAAAATTGTTCTAGGATACAGTCAGGAATAATTCTAGAAGTTCCGTTTTTTTCTGAAATCCTTTTTCCCTTATGTTCTATTTCCTATGACTACGTAAAGTGAAATATAAAACTAAATTTAAAATGCTTTCCATTTGTTTTTACAATAAATAAATAAACACAGAATTATGAAATCCTACACAATCTACCTCTCCATCTATCTATAGAGTTCTTATTCCAAAAATGAGAACCCAAGATCATTAGCCTTTTCTTTTATGATTTTGCCTGATCCTCATATACCACTGAGGAATCTTAAAAAGGGAACGCGGGGAGAAAAATTGATCCCTGATGAAAATGTTTTTGATTTTATTTCTACTCAATTTCTCATTAAACAATACAAGAGTAAAAGTTCACTGCTGCTTACAGAATTTCTGTGCCAGGAAAAGAGGTTGTAGTGGCAAATACAAATTAGACCTTCTGAGACTAGCTTGCGTTTCACTGGTTCAGCTGTGAATGGCTACAGCAAAATACTGTTTTTATTAATGGGAATAAATAAGTCATACAGAAGATCACTTTGGAATAGTTATTAGATATTAGAACAGCATTTGGATCCAAATTAATACAATAGTATGGCAAGCTATAAGATCACCACGAATTCTCATAGTTCACAAAAAGAAATTTAGTGTACTTAGAACTATATAAGAAAGATAAATGAATATATTCAATAGACATCTTGACTACTGTAGTTATCAGCTCTTCCTCAGTTACATTCATTATGTAATTGTTTTTGAGTTCTGGGATTACCTAATATGATATCTCAGAGAAAATATTTCTGTTTGAAATACTAAAATATATGTATTAATGGTTGATACCCCAGGAACTTTTATTTCACAAATATATAAAATTGGGTCATTCCAAATTTGTGTTCTGATAATATATCCATAATCTGTATACAATAACTTTATTAACAGTGATTTTCAGTCTTGATTAAAATGGCATTCACTAGTTAACAAGTAAATGTTAGATGATATCCCTAGGAAGAATGACTTAATTTGTGTAATATTTTGCCTTTTCCTCGCCTTTCTTCTTCTTAGTCAGGTAGTCAGGTGTTCTTGTCTTTTCCTTTCTTTTTGTTCCTTTTTTTTCTTGTTTCCCTTCCCTCTTTTTCTCTTCCTTTTTGTGTGTGCTACAGTGTGGTAGTGGTGGTGGTGGTGGTGGTGGTGGTGGTGGTTGTGTGTGTGTGTGTGTGTGTGTGTGTGTGAGTGTGAGTGTGTGTGTGTCTTTGATTCAGGATCACATAGCAGTGATCAGAATTTGCAGTTGGCAATGCTCCAGGGAGTAAGTATAAGGCATCAAGTATAGACGTTAGACTGGCCATGTGCAAAGCAAATGGCCTTAACCCTATACTTATCTCTCTGATCCTCACTTTTTGCTTTTAGCTAAATAAAGATGATATTCATATTTTTCAGGCAATAATTGACTAAATATTTTCCAAGTGATAAAAATTAATACTACCATATCTTTTAAAATAACCAAATTATAAAGGAATTCTATAAAATACCACCATAATTTTAAAGTATTACATATATTTAATGAAAAAAATCACTATAAAGTTGGGTATACTCATTAAATTAAATATGTATGTCTCTATATTGTTTTTATTTAAATATTAGATAATAATGTTAGCGACTTTTTGAGAAATAACAAGGTTGAATTTTGAATTTATAATAATCTGTCTTAGTGTCTTGTAGAGTTAACAGTTACTACTTGACATATGAAAAATTAGTGGTACTATCTTATGTTTATAGAAAATAATGACCAATTTTATATTACAATTTTAAATGTTGATAATTAAAAGTATTGTTAAAGATGTGTGATAGGGGCCCGAGAGATAGCATGGAGGTAAGGTGTTTGCCTTGCATGCAGAAGGATGGTGGTTCGAATTCCTGCAGCCCAGGTGGTCCCCTGAGCCTGCCAGGAGCAATTTCTGAGTGTAGAGCCAGGAGGAACCCCTGCCGGGTGTGACTCTCCAAAACAACAACAACAAAAACAACAACAAAAAGATGTGTGATAGGGGCCGGGTAGGTGGCGCTGGAGGTAAGGTGTCTGCCTTGCAAGCGCTAGCCAAGGAAGGACCGCGGTTCGATCCCCCGGCGTCCCATATGGTCCCCCCAAGCCAGGAGCGAATTCTGAGCACATAGCCAGGAGTAACCCCTGAGCGTCAAACGGGTGTGGCCCAAAACCCCCCCCCAAAAAAAAAAAAGATGTGTGATAAATACTGTACAAAAACATACTGACAAATCATGTAGGTAAATTTACTATTGTATGCTTAATTATAAATTGAATATCAAATGAAAACAATATTTAAAATTAGTATTGTTCTTTTTGTAGTAACTAACACATAATTTGCCATTTTAGAAGTTCATTTAAAACAGTTGCCAGGGAAAAGGATACCAGTGAAAATATGATAATTACCAAAAAGAATTTTATAATAATATAATTACTGATTTATGTATTAAATATAGATATTTTTGTTATTACCACTTTACATATGCAAATAAGTCTTATTTTCACACATAATAGATTCTAGAAACCTCGTTCTAAATTAGAAGTTCAAAGTTTTAAATTATGTGGATTTGCAAAAGCAGTAGGTTGAAGATATTTTTGATTTCAGGATTTGCTTTGGAAACTCTGCTCAATTCATCTTACTATTAATATTTGTGAGTTATTGTCATGAAAAATAAAGTAGCATAAAATTAAACACTGGAATGAGAAGTACACATGTTTTAAACTATTCCTGTATGACAGTTAGGTTTATTATAAGGAGATCAAGCTCATTTGCGAGTCTTCTAAAATTGGCATCTCAGCATATTGGTGATATTGAGATATTTTTACACTGACTTTTATGATGAATTTTATCTCAAACTACATTGGTCATTTTTTTCCAGATAATATTGACAGACCCTTTGCTCAATGTTAGAGGTTGGTTAAAAAAATAACGTTTTTAAATTCTAGTATTATTTACCCTATTAATTATGTATGTGATTCTGAATTTGTCAATGTTGTCTTGGGCTTCTTTTCTGTTTCCTGACAGTTGGATGATTAGTACTTCCAGGAGGAATATGCTATGGTGCCCACAATTGATTTAAATAAACAGGAGTAGAGAATTTTTGGAACTGCTAAATTTTATAGTGATAAAATATCTATAATTGAAACATGAAACATGAAGAGATGAGAGGAGAGGAAAGCAAAGATAAGGGGTGTCTATGGGCCAGTGAGAGTCCAAGGAATGTAGTCAAGAGATACAGCTGAGGAAGAGGACTGAAGTAAATCTTGTCTTATATTTAAGTCATTTCAGAACTTCCTGTTACATTGCAGAATTTTGTAATAACTCCAACTGTGTCATTATTTAATCCTGATTAGATGGGTAAGGAGAATGGTTGATTCTAAATGACAAAACATGCTTAAGTATTCAACTTACTTGGTTAACTATTCTATACAAAGGGGAAATTTTGAGTCTTCACCTAGCAATGCTCAGAGGTTACTCTTTGCTCTACACTCATGAACTATGCCTGACACAGCGTGGAGATTCACATGGGATTACTAGGATCGAGGCCATGTCAGCCACATGCAAGGCAAACACCCTATACCTACCATGTATTATGGTGATGGTCCCTGTAATCAATATTTAAAATAATTAATTTGGATCAGGAAGTTAGCTCAGTGGAATAGAGTACATGATTTTCATGTATGAGATTTTGAATTTGATCTCCAGCCTTTACCCACACTGCTGCAAAGCTGTGGAATGATCCTCCCTGGCAGCACATAATAGCCTCACCTTAAGTAGTAAGCACATCATGGTTTCAGCCATTAATTGAAGGTAGGACTAAAATAAAACTTATAGAGAGCCAATTTTATTCTAATTTTAAGCACATAAGCACCATGGCTGAACCTCTTTGGAAATGGAACCAGGTCCAATAATACTTGGAAAAAACCCTTAGAAATAACTGTCTCAGTGGAAATAAAAAATGGCAAGATCTAAATACCCAAACCAAAGTTAAGAGCAGTAGAATCAAGAGACCCAAACTAGAATAAGCTATACACAAAATGGACCTGTTATACTGGTTGACCAGTGGGTTAAGGGTGGAGGTCTGGGAGGCATGCTGGGATCTCTGGTGGAGGGAGGTCAACACTGGTGTTGGGAATGGTCCCAACTCATTGTCACTATGTGCCTGATATACAACTATGGAAGACTTGTAATTCACAGTGGTTTCAATTAAAAATAAATATAAATAAATATTTCACTAAACATTTGTGAAAGAACTCTAATTTTTTTTTAAGATTTGTGTATTTTAAAGATTTTGGGAGCTCTTTTGCTTGAAAATTAGAATGAAATTGACTCTCTATAAATTTTATTTTAGTCCTACCTTCAAGCTTTGGCTGATAATTTGGGGTTTCTGCTACAGAAGATTCAGTAATTATGAAAAATGGTTACTTCAACTAGGATTTATTGTCTGAAGAGAGATGAAGAATAAGCTATAATTAAATATAAAGAGAAATAGTAGTCATTAGTTTGGTTCTTGCCTATTGCTCTATTGCTCTATTTAGCAAATAAAAATATGACATCTTTTTAAATGTGAATTTTAAATAAATAATTTAATAGAATACTAATTACACAATATAATTGCTGGTTGACAATCCAAAATTCAAATTTAATAGGGTACATGTTTTAACTGGAACTTAGATGCATTTTTTTCAAATGCGTTAATAAAATTAGTTGCTAAATTTTAGTCTTTGGATAAATATTTTTAATTTATTTTTATCCCTTGGAGAAAAATAAATTTAAAGGGATTGTCCCCTAGATGCATAGAATTGTCCTGGCCATTTTTTTTCTAATCAGTTAATGCCACTGTGATTACAATAAATGTTCTGAGGGATCTTATTGACCTTTTAGATATTGCCATAATGAAAATATTTGCCTTCCGGATTCTTTGTTAAAAGAGAGAGATAGAAGTGAATCTTGAAGAATTATTTTTGGCACACTCCATGCTTTTGCCTTAATTTTGAATATTTGTCTCATAACTTATACCTGGCTCTCAGGAGAGAGACTCATTAGAGCTTTTCTTTTTATATTTACAACTTTTTTATATAGCAAAATAATATATAACTTTAGTCCATGATTTATTGCTAATTAATAGATACCACTTAAAAGGAGCTTAAATTCTCAACAGAGAGACCAAGATGTTGTTATCTGTGCAGGTGAAATTAAGTACAAAAACAATTATGTTTGTAGAGCATAAGATTTCAAGGCAAAAATGATGGAAATGCATGGAACTAAGTATTTTAAAAAATAAATCCAGATTGTTGAAATATAGCAATGTTTTAATTAAAATCTAATTAAATTCCAATTACTGTCATATCAGAACTGTCAGAGTAGAACTATGGCATATAAACTACTTTAGAACTTTCAAATAGAAAAAAATAAAATATTACACATGCTAATATTTTGTTTGAAGTAAGTGCAATAGCTTTCTTTGATTAAAAGTAGAGGATATTAATCAAAGAATTGTACATAATAAAATGAGATGGGATAAATAAAATAAATGGGATAAATGTTGTAAATCTACAGAAAAATATTAATTATTGGAAAAGTGGAATATGAATGTTTTCCAAATGGAAATAAATAGAATATTAAAGTGGCAAATGTTTTTAAATGTAAAAGCCATAGGTAAAAAGAAATAGGTAATACCATGCAATTCAAGTTTTCTAACATGATCTCTGCTTTAGCAAAATTAAAGTACAGATCTAAATGAGGAATAAGAAATATAGAAGGTGGTGGGAGAAAATAACAGAATACTAATAAAAAGTCAGCCAATATGTATTATCAATAAAATCATTATTGAAATTATCTCTCCTTATTTATAGCAGTTCTTGTAATTTTTGTGAAAAAAATTAACCAACAACTTGGTAGAAATGATTCAGGATCAAATATTAGAAAACCAGGCAAGACTGGGAATGTGGAAATACCTTCAAAAATCTTGGGGCCGGAGAGATAGCACGGAGGTAGGCATTTGCCTTGCATGCAAAAGGACGATGATTCAAATCCCAGCACCCCATATGGTCCCCTGAGCCTGCCAGGAGAGATTTCTGGGTTTTTTTTGTCCCCCAATTCACAATACAGACCAGGCAAATGGGCCTGGGTTGAGGTGTATATGGGGTACATTTACTGTATGTCCTCTTTCTATACAGTCAGTGTAAAGAATACAGCCTGTGGTAAGAATGGTAAGAATTGGGAGGCCTTATCTTTTCTTTTCTTTTCTTTTTTTCTTTTGATTTATATATATATACAACAATTTTGATTTATATATATACACAAAAAAAAAAATCCTTCACCATTGCAACATTCCCATGACCAATATTTTAAGTGTCCTTCCTCCCCACCCCTGACAGGCCTGTACTCTAGACAGGCTTTTACTTCCCTCATTCAGTCACATTTTGTTCTGATAGTTCTCAGTGTAACATATGATAGTTCTCAGGAGAGATTTCTGAGCGTAGAGCCAGGAGTAACTTCTGAGCGCTGCCAGGTGTGACCCCCAAAAATCAAAGAAACAACAAACTCTTCACAGCTAATGGTGAATAAGTGATGATGAAACTAAAATCTGAACCTTAGTCTAGGTGGTGAGTCAAAGCATAGTCATAAGTAAAGTAGAAAAGTAGATGATACTACGAAATGAGTAATATAGATATTTCAATATTGTTATTATCATCGTTGAAGAGGCCAAATCTATGTTGAGTTGTGGACATATAGTCCCAGGAATTATACATACATGCATGCCTCATATATGCATTTATAGATTTTTCCCTTGACCCATCATAAAAAATTCAATATGGCTAATATAGATGTTTAAAATATTAATGACAATGGAATTTATGTCACCTAAGATGGTTCTAATGTGAAAGAAGGCAAAGGCTGGATAATTAATTCTAAATTAGAGGCCAAAAAGTACATAGCAAATGATCTAAATAAACTTAGAATCTATTTTTTGTTTGTCTGGGCAGAATTCAAGGATTAATCCTGGCCCTTTACTTATGGATCATTCTGGAAGGCTTGGGGAAAAATATGGGTTGTGGGCTGGAGAGATAGCATGGAGGTAAGGCATTTGCCTTGCATGTTAAAGGACAGTGGTTCGAATCCCGGCATCTCATATGGTCCACTGAGCCTGCCAGGAGTAATCCCTGAGCGCTGCCGGGTGTGACCCACTGACCACCCCCCCCACAAAAAAAAAAAAGAAAAGGAAAAATATGGGTTGTCTGGGATTGAATCCAGGTTGGCCACATTCAAAACAAGTGTCCTACCTCCTGTATTATCCTTCTAATCCTTAAATTGAGTTTCAAGACATCATATGAGCTGGCAATAATTGTCTTAAAGGTGTCAGTAAGTTTGGATAACAAATACTCTAAATGTTGAAATCATGAGAAAGATAGAGTGATTTAAATCCGAGCAGATGAAATATTTTCTATAAACTGCAACCTTCAGCAAATCTGTATCATGGTAAAAGAGTGCTGTTCTTAGCTGTTAAGTTAGATTTTATATGCTTAACAATGTTTGAAAGAATGATTTTAGTAAAATACGTATAGTCATAGGTTTGTAATTTCAGTGCCTATTTTAGAAATAGGGGGATTGAATAAAAATGTAAAAGAACTGTTCATGGTCATAAATTAGAATTTAATTCATAATAATCTTACTGGTCAATTTGCACTGTGATTCTGAATAAAAGCCTACTCATTGTGATACTGTCATCCATATTCTTTACTGGACTTCATAATAGAGTTTCAATCATCATGCTATGATCAGCTAGTACTGTTCAATAGCTCATTCCAATCTCAAAACTTCCATAACCCTTGTAAGAACTAGTGGTCAGGCAAAAACTCTAGATGCTATTTACTTTTTGTTCATGCTCTCAAAATACCTACTTATTGGACTCTAGCACATCAGTAAGGTATTTGCCTTGCACACGGCTGACCCAGGATGGACTCAGGTTTGATCCCTGGCATCCCATATGGTCCCTCGAGCCCCTGCCAGGAGTGATTTCTAAGTGCAGAACCAGGAGTAACCAATGAGCACCACTGGGTGTGATAAAAAAAATAGGAAAATGTCCACTTATACTGACCTTGGTAACATATCTCTTTGCTTCTGAGTTTATTCTGCTTTTCTGTCCTCTAGATTTGATGTGAACATTATTCACACCCTCTTTTTTTAATATTTTTTATTTTTATCACAGTGTATTAAATTTTTTTCACAGTACTTTAATTACATAGTGACATTGTGTAAGGCCACACTCAGTGGTGCTCAGGGCTTACTCCAGCCATGCACTTAGAAATTATATCCAGTGTAGCTAGAGGGATCCAGGTGTTTACTGGCCAACTAAATTGAATAATTTGCTAAGAAAATGCTGTGTCAGGGTTCTGCCTTTCAGGCTTTATTTCCATAGATGGATTCTGAAGCTTGTTTATATACTATCTCCCCTTCTCCTTTAAAAGCTCTATTAACTTATTGTTCAGAAGCACATCCCTGGAGACATCTACATGTATGTGTGTTTGTTTGTGGCATGGTTCTGTACATGTGCATAGAAGTTTGATTTAAAATTTGTGGGTCTTAAAATATTTTTATTTTGATATAACAGTTGACATGAGATCTACCCTCTGTGTTTTATGTGTTTGGAGGCCTTACCAAACTGTATTCAGGGCTTCCATCTGGCTCTGTGCACAGATATATGCAATTCAGGGAGTGCTGGGGTCTCAGGGAGCCATATAGAATGCCAGGAGTCAAACTCAGATCAGTCATGTATAAATCAAGTGACTTACCTGATGTACTATCCCCCCCTCTTGAAAACTATCCTCTTTAAGGATATTTAAGTGTATATTACAAATTGTCAACTTTTTTGTAGCTGTCTTAATAAATCCTTTAAAACCTGCTCAGCTATAAAGTGAACCTAGATTAAAAACCTAAATAAAGGTTTTCTGCAACTTTCTTTTCCTCTAAATCTCTTTTGAAATGTAAAAGCCCACCTGGATTAATAGTCCTTGCCCCTCCAGGGTATGGGGAATTGATTTAAATAAAGAAAGAAGTTTGGGCTATGCTTCAGGAGTGAGAGCACATGGCAGATAGCACATGGCAGAAAGCAGCCATGAGGCAGAAAAGCCATGGGCAAAAAGCAGGTTGACTCCAATAAATCCGATCCTAACTGCTTGGTGTATTATTTCTCTGCCACTATCCTGCTTCATCAGCCCATCTGCCTAAGGATTAGAAACTTGATGCCTGGGGCTGTTTCACCCAACTTGTGGATGATTTTATTTGTATTTTACACACACCTTGAGTAATTGAGACAATATAATCATAGAATAGCAGCTCCCCATATCTCCACATGAATTACTGACACCCATATGGGTTTGATATTTGAGACACATGGTATAAGTGGAATTATACAATACTTACCAAGCTTATTTTATATTGAACAATGCCTATCAAATCCATTTATGTTATATGCTAAATTTTCATATTTTGTTAAAATTACTATTATTTAATTATGTGGGAAGCCTTCCATCTAATGCTCAGGGGGACCTTAGCTAAATCCTGGTGATATTTGACCAAATGAAACACATGGTTCAATGAATATACCTGATAATAAACTGTTACTTGGTTGTCAGAGGAGGTATTAAATGCCACCAGGGCTATACCCATAGGTGTTCTGAGGAGCAATAGATACCAAGATTAGAAGTTTAGTTTGTTATTTTGTTATCTCTCTTCTAAACATACACTTTATATAGCATATTATATGTAACATATTATTTAGATCATATATTATCATGTACTATAAGCTTTTTTACATAATTGTTTAGGTAAGCAATAAAACAGAGTATCCAAAGATAGCACCAATTAAAATATTAAAATAGGGACGGAGTGGTGGCACAGCGGTAGGGCATTTGCCTTGCATGTGGCTGACCTAAGATGAACTGCGGTTGATCCCATACTGCCCCCCATGTCAGGAGCGATTTCTGAGTGCATAGCCAGGAGTAATCTCACCAGATGTGGCCAAAGAAACAAAAATCTGAAATAGAATTGTTTTGACAATCAACAAGAAATAAACTGAAGTATGATTATATTTAGCAAGAGAAGAAAACAAGAATGTAGTTTCATTATGCTTTTTTAGTTCTCAGAAAGATTTATAAACAATTGTGCATTAATTTGAGTATAAATATAGCTTTTCAATGATGGAGAGTTCCTTCATTGTTGTAATGACATTTTACTCTTTTGACATTCCTTGTCATGCTGGGTATAAAAGAAAAACCTGGAAAATTGAGGGGGGAGTCTCAGAATAGTGACCAGAGCAGTGTCAACTGATCTTCGGGGAGCCAGGGATATAGCATCTGCAACATGCTGCCTATTTTGTATCTATCCCTCTCTCTCTCTCTCTCTCTCTCTCTCTCTCTCTCTCTCTCTCTTTCTCTCTCTCTCTCTCTGACATGGATGTAAAGCCCCCACCACTCCAGCCTTCTATGGACAATGAATTTCTATCCTTCTCTCTTAGAAAACTCTTGGACAGCAGCAGACTTTAGACTTCCGGTGGGAATAAAAATATGCTTGGTTTCTAATTCTCTCTCCTCTCCTTTCTCTCTTTCTACACCCAAGGCTGAGGTGGCACCTAGGCACTACACATTGGCACCCATGGGTGGGCACCTGGCCCAACGCAGTAGCTGGGTCTCACATGCTCAGCACTGAGTGTTTGCACCTTTCCTTGAGCTCTGCATCTCTAAAGATAACTGCAGTAACTTTCAGAAAAACTGTGATAGTCTGCCCTTTATAACCTTAATTTTAGCTTTCTTCAAATGAACAATTTTAACTAAATTTCATGGAGTTTTTTTTAAATATATAATATCTTTGTATATTTCTTTCTGATATTTATCAATCAAATTTTTATCTTCTCAAAAATCTTCCTAAAATATTTCCCCTACTTTAACCCAGAAGCATACAAAAAGGTATAGTTTGTTTTATGAAGAATAGCCTAAAATAAAATTGTATATATGTGCTTTGCTTACATTTATTTCTGTAAATCCTAGAAATAAGGGGAGTTAAATTTCTTGGTGGTATTTGATTTGTTTGAGAATTTCTTAAATGTATGCCTTCGAGATATTACTGGGTCCTCAGATCCTGAATATCTTTTTTTTGTCAATATGCTTATTTACATGATACATATTCATTGTGCATTTGGGCTTCATCCTTGTAGGTAACACTCTCCTAGTGTGGAATAGGCTTGCAAAGTTTTAACCTTTGTTTCACATTGTTTAAAGTTGTACATAGCATTAATTAATGTATTCAGTTCGTGTATTTGTTTACAATAAAATATTAAGGGTTGAAAGGTATATCTTTACAATTTTGCATGCACCAATGCACATGATCCTTAGAATCCAATATGGTAGCCCGGTCCCTCCTATGAGTGATCCCCAAGTGCAGAGCTAAAATAAACCCTAAATCTGTTGGGTTTGACCCAGCCCTCTTCAAAAGAAAGATTTATGTAAATATTATTTTAATGATTGCCTTCTTTTAATATTTAGAAGCCTTCTAATATCTCAAGCCATCTTCCTAAATATGTCTTGTAGTAGAATGTGTTATACTTTGTGTGTAGATAGGCAGAGTTAGAGCAATATATTTTTACATGGTTATGATAGTTTCTTAAAACTTTAGTTTGGAGTTTATTGCTTTGTCCATAGCTAAACATATGTTTAGCCATCAGATTTTATGCTTTTCAAAATCTGGTACCATTCAGTATATGCTCACCCCTTATAAAATATAGATATTTTGCCCAAGGCAGCACAGGCAATAAAAATTAGAAATACTATTGATAATATGCCAGTAACTCTGCTCTGTCATAGAGAACTTGGTGACTTATTTGATTTGACATTTTTCTGTGGCAAACTTAAAGAATTTAAATAAAATATACTCAAATACTTGCCCAAGACTACTTTCTCACGTGGAACTCTTGGACCATCTAATTTGCTTCTATTGAGACACCTGGTATATTATTTATCACTGAAAAAATGTACAGTATTGAATACAAAGGCAATGTTGTACTCACATCTCTCCAATGGTTTGCTAACAGTAATACATAAGAAATTTATCTACCATAATATCCTTGATAACATTGGTTACATCAGCAAATTAAATATATAACTACAGCTTATATATGTGTATATATCGCCTTTTACTTCTCATTTTTTCTTTTTCAGTTGTTTTGCCTCTGATAGTATATGACATAGCAGCTCAAAGATTGCATTTTAGATACTCTGAGATGGGAAATATCTTAATGAACCTTTTTCAGCAGTGTTATTTCTAAAAGAGAAATAGAGTCATCTAAGAACTGAAACAGGAAAGATCTCGATCTGTCCCTTATTTCTCAATGATATTCAGTTGCAGTGAAATTTGAAGGTCCTCATTTTTCAGAGACCAAAACGATAATGTTCCTTTTGCTAGAGATATCCTCATGAAGCTAGTCATCCATACATCGATACATCTGACTCCATTAAATGTTTACATTTCAGTTTTAATATGTGCATACTTCATATAGGAAATTAATTGTATGTTGCTTCTACAGGACACTCCATCCCACTGATTCATTTGAAGAAATAATATAAACTCAAGAATTTTCTTTAAATAATGGCTGGGAAAATTTAGAATAAAGCCTGCTTTTTAATTAATTGATTAAACTTAGTTTACCCCGTCCTGAATTAACTTAATAGGCTTCAGCTGGTAAACAATGATATGCATCCTGCAGTACTATGATACAGAGACCTTTGCAGAAGGAGAATTGTGTGTGTGTGTGTGTGTGTGTGTGTGTGTGTGCTGTAAATCTGAAAGAAGATAAGAAGATAAAAAGATAAAACCTGGTATTTATTGTCTCTTCCATATGCATGTTTCAAATTTTTGGCACTGTGTAAATTTTATCTAATGGTAAGCTTGGTTCACATATTAAGCCTACCATTTTGTCATAGTTAAATGATAAATTTACCTGTATATATTATTAAAATATTTTACACAGAACAATGTTATTTCTCTATTAAAAAATCATCTCCCTGGTTATACCTAAAGTATTATACCATAACCTCTTATAATGTGCAGCTTTTATATCAACACCTTTGTCTACATTTAGATTAATAGGCTTTGAAAATTTTCCTAACATTACCATAAACATACTCTTTCTAAACATTTTATCTATAAGTGTATATAATTTTCTCTGAAAGAAAAGGTATAAAAGGTTTTAATTATAATTATTTTCACAAAGTATCCATGTGCTAATCGGCAGTATGTGGACAATGTATTCTTGAGTATTTTATATTTAGCCTTGAACTCATAGTTCTTTGTGATTTCAGTGAATATTATGCACCCTTAGAATAATGCGATTGACTCTACTTAAATAAGAGAAAGCCCAGTGTATGTGTCATTTTGGAAAGAAATATGCTATCAATTTTGCTTTTGTAGTGAGATAAATGAGGATGATAACATTAAGAAATATGAATGCCATTAATTACTAAAATTTAATTAACAAAATGTAAAAACTAAAGAAACTAAAACTAAAATGGAAAAACATACAATGAAAACACTTCTTACAGATTCATCTCTGAATTCAGATAAAATGGCTTTATATTAACAATTATTTTTTGATATATTCTTTCATTTTAATATGATTCTGCAATGGCCTGAGAGGTGTTAATATGACACAACTTCTATATTAAACAAGCAAACTTTCACTGGGGCCACATGTGAACCCATTACCAGTCTCCTGGGAATCTTTGATCATTGACCTTACTTGACTTTTCCATAACCATTCGATTCCTCTTGAATTATGATCTTTGCCTTTTTTTCCACGATAATCTGGATTTAATGTTTCCTATCCAATCCTCTATTTCTTTTCAACTTCCTTTGCAACCGCATCAACTCTGCCTGTCTTTTATACACTGAGTTACTTAAAGTTTATTTATAGACCCTCTGCATTTCTCCTTCTCTCATTAGACCTGGCAAATGGTTCTACAGTTTATTAATATCAACAAATAAATATACATGCTTTTATTTTTAAGGAAATAATTATTATATGTATTCACAAAATTTATTCATAATATTCTATGGAGGGAACATTTTTAGTAAATCATTGCAATAATAGACAATCAATTGTATGGTTCCTGTTTTCAAAATACTAGTCCTGGTGCAGGGGAAACATTCAACTAAATTATTACTTGAAAATCTTTATTTCAATAAGAATTAATCAATTGAAGAAAATTCAACACAAAAAATAACTCAAATTAAGAACAAATAACCTCATTTATACCAGTTATGAGATTAAAAAGTGATTTGACAAGTGACAGAAATTTTGATTACTGTGCGATGAAAGAAATTGAAAATGCTTCCCTTGAGGAAATAAAGGCAAATAAGTTTGCAATTCAAAACACATAGACAGGTGAAATTAGAAATGAAGGTACAAGTTACACATTCCAAATTTTATACTGTTTGTTTTTATATAATTGTTGCATTCATTTTTATTTTATTCTATAATTGTATTTAATTTGTAATAGAAATTTTATAGTTTACAATACTATTATTAGTGGTTTTTTGCGCACATAATTTCTGCATCACACCATCCGTCTTTCTCCCCAATGATGCTATAATTCATTCTTCCTTTCACTTCACCCCAAACTCTATTGAGTGAATCATTTTTTTCATTATGTTGCCTTTGGTTCTTGTTGTTACCTTGCTTTGTATCTTTAAGTACCACACATGAGATATCATTCTACATCTATAGCTATTCTCTGATGTCATTAGCTTGTAAGTTCTAGTTTCATTCATGTTTCAGAAAATTGTGTGAATTTGTCCTTTTATAGAGCTGCATATTATTTATACATATGCATTATACTTTTGATTGATTCTTTTCTAAACTACTGATATTTTGCTTTTATAAAGTTCATTTACTGTTGCAAGTCAGCCCGTGAAGAGGTTGACTGATGGAGGGATGGAGGATGAGGTCTTTCTCCGCCAGCTCGGAGCACTCATCTGCCACCCTGTTCAGCCAACGGTTCTGAGGTGAAGCGGCGGGTCAGGCTTGTGGAAATATTAGCTTTATTCGGTGGACAAGACTGAAGTCCAAAGCCTCAGCATCAGTTCCAGCCAAAAAGCCCCTCGCCTTCCACAGACCCTTGTTTTATCCCCCAGAATCAGGTACCACCCAATGGTGGAAGCAGAATCAGGTACCACCCTAGGGTGGGGGCAGAATGCCAGGTCACACCCTAGGGTAGGGCACAATCACTGATCAGAGTAGGGTCAGTAACATAATAATCCCATAAAATGTTTACATAAACAGCAATTTACTAGCTTATTTCTAGACTTTATATCAATTTAAAACTGATGGGAAATCAAAAACAGTAAAATTTTTAATGATATTTCTTAATGATTTTTTTATTTGTCATCATCATATCATTTCTGAATATACAAATAGTACATGAAACTCTTTTTTTCTAAATGGCTTTATATATGCACTAAACACATATAATATTTCATTACAGAGAATATTTGCATATTTGTGTCTAGGATTTATTCTTTTGAAAGGTGTAGAGCTAGTACAAAAATATAAACATTTTTACAAAAAATATGATTAGTCTGGGTGTATTTAGCTGGGATATTTTAAAATATGTAATATTAGTTATACTGAAAAATAAGAAAATAAATGTTTAACTTAATAAGACACTTAACTGTTAATTTTTTGAAGGAACTGAGAATGAATAGTTTTCTTGGTACTCAAGGAGAGGTGAATTTGACCCTTCTTTGAACTGTAAAATATTTGATACCTTCAAAAATAACTAAATAATTTACTATTCAAAAATGAGCACAGAGAAATAAAAAATGCTTCTAACTGCCTACAAAATGAAGCTGTCTTAATGAGTGGGAGCTGGCATTAGGAAGAACTATCTCAGAAATTGACCATATGGAGGAATTATTATTCCATTATTTAGTCCATTTTCTTATCTCCCCCAAAATTCAACAAGTAAAATTGGTACATATCGAAGATTAGAAAATAATGCAATATATCTCAAAATTTGAACATCTGATCTAAGACAGGAACAAAAAAACATTATGTGGATGTATCAGGAGTGAAGAAAATGTCATGCCAAGTTTCATTAATGTCCAAATATGAGACAAAGACAATTATTGGGCAGCACTTAATAGAAGATACACTTGATTATAAAGAAAGAAAATTGTGGAACTAAAAATTATAAGTTTATGTATTTTCATGGTTTGACACCTACTAATTATGTTAACAGATATTATTTGGAAGTTTCAAAGTCAGTAAGAACATTTTTAGAAATTCATCTCTCTGAGATATGCATGCAGATTTATAAGATCAATGAAACTCTTGATGCTAGAGAAGTTTGAAAGGTATTAAGATCTGAATCCTGTCTCTTTTCCCCCCTCTGGAAGCATATATTTACCATTCTACAGCATATAAAGAATACTAGGACCTAAAAGTAAAGCATTTCTTATAATTATGAAGCAAATTTGCCTTCCTTTAACAAGGAATAGGACATGTATCTAAATTCTCAAAAGTAAACATTGGAGTTACCCCTGTGAAGTCATAATAACCTAGTGTTGCAGACTCTTCTGACTGTTAATGCCTTATTTCTCAAATAATAATTGAATTCAATCAAGAGAAATACCATGCTAGGAAGATTGAGCACCATGGTATAGCACTTATCTTGTATATATGAGACTCTTGGCTTGATTCCCTGCAACAAGAACACAATACATAATCACATCCTTTATATTCAATATATTCTTAACAAATTGTGAATTATTAATATGTGATATAATAAATATGACAACTTACCAATGACAGTAATGATCAGAACTTCAGAAATATAGTTGGGAGAAGTCTTGTTGGGTTTGCTTTAAAAGATTTTATATAATCTACTCCTGGACTATGGAAGTAAAGGACTTTAAATCCTCTCAAATTATCAGGGTCTTTAGAAAAGTCAAATATATTTCTTTTCTTTTTCAATTATACATATTTTATAACAGAGAGATGGTTATGAGCTAGTAATCTAAGTGTATCATCTTGTTTAAATGCTTCCAGATTACAGGATTAAATGAAATAGAAATTGTATTATTAGAAATTGAACACTAAAAACAAACTCCAGGCATTCATGATAAAGAATAAAAATATTAATAACATACAACCTCTATTTTTGCTTCTGGAGAAAGAAGACTTTGCTCAAGTTTATAACCAGCACAATGACTCATCAGGGAATCTTTATGAGCCTAGTCTAGGGTCATTGATCATGTTTGTCAGGAGAATGTCTAAAAGAAAAAATAATAATAAAAGCAACAACAACAACAAAAAAAAGAAAACTAACACTGCTCAACAATATGTGCACCAAAGGCGTTGTGACTTGTATGTTTAGAACATTAACATGTTTCCCAATTTACCTTTATGAAAGAGATTGACTATGTATTTTGCTCAGTCTGAAATGCCTGTAGGTTAATGTCCTGCTGTTTGTAGCAGTAGGTGACTTCCAGGCTTGAAGACATTTTCTCCATGTGACACACATAAAAGTTTCTGTCATTTGACTTGTATGTCTTCTAAGAATTAACATTGTTCATAATTTAGGAATATGTTACAGGTGAAGTAGGATGGAAAAACAATAAAAATCATTTGAAACTAACTGCAATTTTTAGAGAAACTCCAGTAAGAAAACCTAAATAGAAAAGTTGCAATTATATTTAAAGGGCAGAATAAAACCGAATATCAGGGGAAAGAATTAACATACTAGACCAGGTCTGCTTTTTGAAAGTATTTTGGAAAATATATCTTAAAAATACTTAATATAATTGTTTAATTTCATTACATGAATGAAAATAAAATTTCAATTAGTAATCCATACTAAAAATATTTGAACTTTAGAAAAAATGAGTGTACCTTTATGTTTGAAATTTTTTTTAACTCTTTGGACTAAAATTTATTTGCTATTAATACATTGGATTAGAATATACCTAATACATTTTATTATGTTATAGATGTGTTAACTTATAGAAATCACTAATACAGAGATTAGTTTTCAAAATCTTGATTTAAATTGGAAAGATAGTACAGTGGGTAAAGTGATTGTATTGCATACTTTCAACCCAGGGCCAGAGCCGTAGAGCAAGCGGGAAGGTGTCTGCCTTGCCTGTGCTAGCCTAGGATGGACTGCGGTTTGATCCCCCGGCATCCCATGTGGCCCCCCAAGCCAGGAGCGATTACTGAGCACAGAGCTGGGAGTAACCTCTGAGTGTCACTGGGTATGGCCCAAAAACCAAAAAATAAAATAAAAAAAATAAAAAAAGCTTAAGAGTGTAATTGCTAGATCATATGAAATATCTATTTTTATTGTTCTGTGGCATAACCATATCTTCTATAAAGGTTAACACTAACTTAAGTTCCTAATAAGAGTGATCTGCAAATATTGTAAAGAGAAATTTGTCTTCTCATTTGTTTTTTTAATTTTTTGATTCTGATTTTTTGAGTGATGAATTGCAAAATTCTGCATGTTGGAGATAAATGAACCTCTTGATGAATTTCTGTCCTAAAGAATTACTAATAAAGATATCATGGCAATGAAGTCTCTTCTAGGGAAACTTCTGAAATAAAATGCCCTAATAACAGTGCATTCTTAATAAACATTAATAACATGCATTCTTAAATGAACAAAACATGTTATATTCTATTTCAAGAACTTCTGCCATACAAACCCTTAAGTAAAGGACTTTTGGCTATTGGGGCTGTGGTTTTCATTTTATGACTGACATTGCTCTGCTATGAGTATAGATTTTTTTACTTTTCTTTGAAGTCTTGATTTATTCATTTTGTAAATCACATTTTTTTCTTTTTTTCTTTTTGGCACAAGAACCTGGGAATTTAGCCACATTGTTAGAAAGAAGACAGGCTGAGTAAGAAAAGGAAAGCCCTCTTCTGAAATGGCCTTAACACAATGGTCTCAGAATCACAAGTACTATTTACATATATAATGGTGAAAAATAGGTATAACCATCCATAAGTCAAAAATATAACCTCTTGGGGCCGGAGAGATAGCATGGAGGTAAGGTTTTTGCCTTAGATGCTGAAGGATGGTGGTTTGAATCCCGGCATGCCATAAGGTCCCTGAGCCTGCCAGGAGTGATTTCTGAGCCTAGAGCTAGGAGTAACCCCTGAGTGCTGCTGAGTGTGACTCCCCCCCCAAAAAATAATATATATAACATCTTATAACTTGGTGTGGAACCCTCAAAGTAGAGTATAAATTTAATTTAATAAACAAATACGCATATTTGTCTAATATTTATTTATTAAAATATTACTTTTATTGGAATAGATACATGAATTTTATAACTACATATACTTTGTGTTATAATAAAAAGCTATGTATTTAATTATTTAAATATTTCCAATTATGATCATTTGTAACTCTCTTAGTATTTACTGTCTTCCTTTGATATCTTCCCTTTATTGTTTGTGTGAGATCTCTATCTGTTGATCTCTATCTTTTTATACCTATTTAAATTTATCTATTTACTTATAAGTTTTTATAAGTAATATATTTATATTTAATATTTAAATAACATGCAGGGACCGGAGAGATAGCATGGTGATAAGGCATTTGCCTTGCATGCAGAAGGACGGTGGTTCGAATCCTGGCATCCCATATGGTCTCCCGAGCCTGCCAGGAACGATTTCTGAGTGTAGAGCCAGGAGTAACCCCTGAGCGCTGCCAGTGTGACCCAAAAGCAAACAAACAAATGAACAGAATAATATATGTTTATGTAAATATATACATGTATCTATTTATCTCTTCATCCGTTTATGGAGAATATCCTTATGCTTTCTGATTGGATAACCATTATGTTTATTTCTGCTACATTCCTAGAGCCACATATTTTTAACAAAGGGGTCCTAATTCCTTTCATTAGAGAATGTTTTTTCAAACCAAGATTTGGGATCTAGTTGTATTGTTGATAGAACCCATACTCAGCAATGCTTTTAATAAAAAAATAAATAAATATTTTAAATGTTATTGTCTCTGCTATGACTGTTCAGTATAAGAGGTTTTATTTTTGAGTGAAGAATAAATAAGAGAGGTCTGAAGGGGTAGAATGGAAGATAGGGTATTTACTTTGTTTGCAGTGAATCAGGACCATCACATATGGTCCCCGAGCCTGTCAGGAGTGATCTTTGAGCAAAGTGCCTAGAAGTAAACCCTGAACACCTCTGGCCATTAAACAGAATATTAAAAAAATAAAAAAAGAACCACATACACCAAATTAAACATAGACTAGGTGGAGAATATGGTGCCACTATTTTTGTTCCATATTTTGCTGTTTAGATATTAATAACTGGGAGGCTTTGTTTATCAAAGCTCATTGTGCAGTTCAATAAAATAGTAAGCATCACAAAGTCACTTACATTTTTATTTTGATCACTGCAATAATAATCCAATATCTCAAACAGTAATAAGTCTAAACAGGGAATTAATTAATGAAACAGTAATAAAAAACATGGTAATAGTTATTGGCTTTCTCATTTATTTTAGTGATTTATCATTTATTTATTATTATTTAAAATAATTGATTAGGTAGTCAAACTACTATCATTTGGAGATAAATCAATTTCTGCATAGGCAAAACAAAGATAAGAATTATAGCATTGAAATGTGAATATTTCACAATTCTTGATGAATTTAGCTAGTAAGTACCTCTCAGGGTGTATTCAATATCCTTTTCAGGCACTGTGAAAGATGCCATTTTCAGTCATACAGGTAAGCCTTTTGTGAATATTAGGGCTTTTAGAAATAAAAATATTTCATTTATTTTCTAAAGGAATTTGTAAGAGTGTTTAATACTAGAGAAATAGCTCTTAATATTGTGCCAGGACATTAGAGCGCCTAAAATTATCTGTCTTGTTTTATGACTTACTTAGTGATTGATCCTTTGGCAATTTGGTAGAGACACTGAGAATTCATGTGATTTATAATTTATGTCAAGAAAAGAAATAAAAATAGATAATTAATTAAACATAATGAAGTAAAGTAATATTTTATTTATTGTATTTCAGTATTTATACATATATAAAAACATTTATTTAACTGATATGTATATTCCTAATTTTTGATTTGTGGTTTTTGAACTACATTTAAAACTGCTTAGGGAATTATTTTTTGGGATAGTTTTGGTGGTACTTGAGAAATTATGAGTATTAGAGTTTGATCTCTTATCCTTGCATATAAACTATATACTCAGCCCATTGACCATCTTTTTAACCCCTAAATTTCTTAATTTGAGATCATTGCTTTTAATTTGATTTTGTTCCCATAGTGCTTTAAGTCAGCATAATTAATTAACTTTATCTCTTACTGAAAAAATACGTACCATCTATTAGGTTATTATTGCCCTTTTAAATTTGAACCAGAAAAGGTTCCTCTGCAGGAATCTAATCCTTCCTTCCAATAGGTCCTTAATTTATGATAATTGCTTGTATTTATTTTACTGGCCACTAGATGGCAGACATACCCCTAAACTGACTTTAGGTATAAAGATAATTCCACAAAAAAATTGTATATTACTGCAGAAGCAGTATTTTATTTTAAGTCCCACTTTGGACCAAGAAAGGTTGTGAGAAGACAGTAACAAATATGTCTCAACATTTTTAATTTGAGTAAAGTTTGATTACATACTTATATAATATATATATTTATATTCCTTTTCATGATCACACAGATAAGCTCTGCAATATTGTGAAATAAAACATGTTTATATTTGTTTGTTTATTTTGGTTTTTTAGGATATAAGACAAAGTTATTTAGAGGGGAACAAAAGATAACTTTGAGGATTTTTTCTTGAGGGCTGTAGAAATTAATTACAGTACTTCTTGAGTTGGTTCTTGTATAGCTATTGGCTGGTTATCTGACATATATTTTCTGTACATGCCCTTGACATATACCTCCAATAGAAATTCGTTTCCTTTAAAAGACTACAGAATCAATTAGTCTTACAAAACCTTTCATTCCTCAATGATACTGACCTCACAGTTTTTTTTTTTAAATTTTGCCTTGCCCTTTGCATTCTAGAACAGAAGTATCTTTATCTAGCTTCTTTCCGTTTGTGCTTTTGTATTCATTGAAAGCTTCCATCACCATCACTTAAATAACTTCTTGATTTCTGATATTGAACACTGGGCTCCAGCTCATTTTCAGCTTTGGAAAATAGGTCAGCTTGCTTTCTAAAGAATTAATAGGTATCGTCTACAGAAATTTAAAGTCTGTGTGTATGAGTGTGGGTGCCCAAACTCTTTCAGTCAAGTAAAATGAAAATGAGACCATTTTCAATGCTCCTTTGGCATAAATCTACTTGAAAACATCAAGTCATAATACAGAGCAATTGGGTCACAACTTCTAAGGTTCAGGCATAATACTTTTAAGTTCTTGAAAGCGAGTGTTTCTTGGTCAATGTTAATGGATCTCTGAGCACTGGGATAGAAATGAGAACAAATAAGGGCATCACTTCTATTCAACATATTCTCTTAATTAAAACTAGGAGTTTCACTATCATCATGAAATACCCTCAATAACAGACTATGTTTTTAACAAGAGACAGAGGGTAAATTAAATGTTGCTTGACATATTTAGAACATTATAATGAAGTGAACAGAGGGATGTGATATCACAAGAATATTGTTATACCTCTTTCTTATTACCAAAGCATATACATTCACTATAGACCTAAAGCAAAAAAGTCAAGGGAAATATAGACAATTATTTTAAATCGAGAAATTTATTTTTATGACCACTTTTGCACATATCATTTTTCAGAACATGCAATATTGTGATCTATTTATCTTGCTTTGATAAGTTTATTTAAAATAAGTGTAAATTTCATGTACAAAAAAGATTTGATTAGATCTCATCTTCTCTTTACCTGGCTTATCTTATAATATCATCATCTTACAGTAATATTTTGCAGAATTATTGTCTAATTCTTAACTAGGATGTTTTCATTGGTATAATAAAGACATAATATGTCACATCATTAGAAAAATAACATTCTTACTCTATTTCATATTTACATATTCTTCTCTTACTCTTCTCTCTAAATACTGATGTGAAGTAATATAATTCTATAACTTCACCATTTAAGAATGTTATCTAAGTATATTCATACAGTCTCCAATCTTTAGGGACTGGTTGTTCTTATAAACTATGTATTTAGCATTAAGCAACAAACAGTTAACAATTCCAAGAACAGCATTCTTCGATCTAAATCTAGTTATTCATCGCAACATTTATTTAAGAAATTAAGTTAATTAAGAAATTATTATGCTAGGTTTATAAATGGAAAGAGTTCAAAAATATAATCTCTGAATATTTCCTTATGTCTCCCATTTGCTTTCATGGAAAATAGGTTCTTCGAAAAGTATGTAGCAATTCTTACCTAAGTTTTAAATAAATTATTTCTGAAAGGTTTTAGAAAGATGCTTCTACCAATTTAGCAACATAGCTGAGTCAAACTTGGTTCTTTATTGATTTTGTAGAAACCATCTTTTATGATGCAAGAGGGAGTACAGAGATAATATATTTGTTTACATGGTCAACCCTGATTTTATCCCTGATATGCATAAGTTCTCCTGAGTACCACCAGGAGTTATCCTTGAGCACAAAGTGGAGGGTAGTTCCTGAATACTGCCATAAATAGTTCCACACTCCTCCCCATGTAAAACATTTTATATTTTCTCTATTTTTCTTGCTCTTAATCTTGGACTGATCTAGGAAATTTGGAGATTTCTATATTTATATAGTTTCTCCATATTGTTTTAAATATATTCATATTTTAATAATAAGAGGTTAAGAAAAGTTATAAAACCTTTTTTAGACATTTCTGGTTCACTTCCCAAAGGCATTGCATTCAGACTTGAAGCAGTAACTGGTTAATTTAGGTTGTGCGTGGGTGCATATTTATTCTGCATTGTGAATTTTATATGGATTTAAGACTTTTAAAAGAATTATAACGTACTGTCTGATCTCTCTTTTGCCCTATTCTCAAAATTCTATAGTTTCTTTTAAGTAAGAACACCTTTTTGTTTTTATAAGAAACTCTTTGAAGTTTCTGTAGACTTTAGAGATATAAAAATATTTCATATACATAAGGTCAGAAAAGGTTTTATGTAAGACTCCATTTTTTATCTATATGATAGTTTTCAGAAGCAGTGTCTTTTTTCTTTGTCTCTACTTTCAAACCATTATCTTTTGCATTCCCTTAAAAATCTCTTTATTCTCCATACAACGGTACAGAGAGGGCTTTTCAAAACACACACACACACTGCAATTGAACTTGAATGTGTACTGAAACCAAATGTTGCAGCTGCAGTAAAACAGGTCTTCAGATTTCCTTACAATTACAATGATTATCATTAATTAAGTTTCCTGAAGTTTAGAAAATGAAACTGTTCATAGTTTTTGATTCATCTCTAGCTGATTGTGATTGAGAAATCATCTAATTAGAAAAGTTGAATGGAACTCCAAAGATGTATTGAGATCCTTCTGCTGTTATGCTATTTATCGTAGAATTGAAAACATAGAACCAAGTGTTCTTTGAGGTCATTGTCATGAAAAGTTTAACCCACATTGATTCTTTTGTTATTCACCTTCATCAAAATGATTGAATACTGATATTTTTGTAATTCTTAAAACAGTTAGTAGAAGTGAGTCTTAAGTAATTTTTTATTTTCTAATATCTTTATTTAATCACCATGATTACAAACATTTTTGCAATTGGGCTTCAGTTATAGAACAGAACATCCCCCTTTCATCGTTGCAATCTTCCCATCACCAATACTCCTATGTCCCTTCTCCAGTATGCCCTGCCTATATATGAGACAGGCATTCTACATCTCTCATTCATTACCATTGTCATGATAGTTGTCAGTGTAGTTATTTCTTTAACTGCAGTCACCACTCTTGGTGGTAAGCTTCATTTTGTGAGCTAGATCTACAGCACTCATCTCTATTGTCTCTGGATATCCTTACAATAATGTCTTTTATTTTCCTTAAATCTCTCAGATGAGTGAAACTATTCTGTGTCTGTCTCTCTCTCTCCCTCTGACTTTTTTTCATTCACCATAATAGTTTCTACGTCCAACTATTGAGTCATGTATCAGCATCAACTAAAAGCCCATGCCTTAGAGACAAGTGAGTGGCATATATGAGAGAATTATTACTGTATAGCCTATTTATCTACAAGCTCCTCATCATATCAATCTTGTATCTCCAGGACATCTTTCAAATTTCTCCCAATATTTCTGTCTGTTGCTCAAGAATCAACCCTCATTTTGACCTCTTACAGGTACCCACAATACTGTGCTCCACCCAATTATTTCAGTGTCCATTGATACCTTTATTTTCAACTTAAATATCACCACACTTCTATTCCCTTAATTGAATCCTATTTTCTTTTACATTTCTTTCTTCCCATTGCAAGTTCCATTTAGATCTTATCTTCTAAGTATTTCTCATTGCTATATATGTATACATATACATATATATATTATTTCTACAAGTTATAGAGGAAGACTTACACAAAAATTTTGCCTCATGCATGAGTAAATTATATTATATTGGGGTGTGTGTGTCAGTGTGTCCTGATTCCATGAGATGTGCTCATAGCTGCTAAAAGGACCATTGTGAAACTAAAACTACATCTGCTTTTATGAAATGATGCTCAAATTATAATTTCATATAAATGATTCAATATTCTGGGCTAAGCATTACTACTTATTTATAGAATTTTAGGTCACACAGTTAAAATTCCCAGCTGGAATTTTGCATTTGTTTAATGAGAATGTAGCATTTTTTATTTTCAATTAGGACTTAAGAAAAATAATATTCTACAGTTTTCTTTTTTCTCTAAACTAAGGTAATGCTGGTTTATGTGAGTACTATATATATAAAATATATAAAATAATATATAATATATATCTTTGGGCACAATTTAATGCCTCTTTAAAATAGAAGCAACTGCACCATTACTAAGCCCAAAGCATCAATATTCCTTTACAACAATTTTTTGCTCACCCACACACTAATTTGGATCCTTTCTCAACCCCCCACCTCCATCATTTCATACACTGTGGTGATTTCAGCTCCTAGATATTAGTACAGTGGTTTCTTTCACTTAATATTGTCTCTTCCCTAGTGTTGCTTCTCTAGATTTTTATGTGTTATATTATATGTATAGTTATTTTATATACACTTTTAATAGATGAAGCATAATTAGGATATTTGAATTTGAATAGAAATGGAGTTATCTCCTATTTCATACCTGTTTTGTTTTGGGTATTATGCATCCATGAATCTAAATCTTGATAATAATCTATGTGTTTCTCTGTTGTTTGCTACAGAAATCATAATACTTAATGTCTTGAAATTAAAATCTACTATTATCTTATACAATTTGGATCAGTTAACTGAGCTCAAGTGGAATAGACTTGCTTTGTGTTTCCATATGTGGCTGCATGTAGTCAGATGATTTTCTAGCTGAATTCCTAGGAAATAGTGCATTAGAAACCAGATGACTTAAAATAATAAAATGTATTGCTTTAGTGAATATTGAAAGTTCAAATTAGAGTGTCAATGGTGATAAAGTTATTTTGTGTGTGTGCGCAGTAATATAGCCTCTGATGGTTGCTCTCAGAATTGATGGTGTTTCTTGCCTTACATATGCAACATTTTAATCTTGTCTCTATCATCATATTTCCCCCCCCCCATATCTATGTCTCCATGTTTTTCTGTTCCTATAAAGGCAAGGCACATTGCACTTGAGAAGCCTACTTATTTAGGATCCTATTTCCAGACATGGTCACATTCTCAGGTTCTATCAATTAATACCTTGACAAAGAGTCAGCGCAATTCCATATATCTGTATTTAGCTTCAACTGAAGCTCATTTGCACAGAACCTCTCTTGTTCTCTATTTTAGTGAAAGGCATGTCTTTCTAGATTGAGTTTACTCATAGAAAGTGCTATAAAAATATTGCGAGGTTGGTGCCTGAAAAATAGGACAGCAGGCAAGGTGCTTGTCTTGCACGCAGCTGACCTGGTGTGGTTCTCTGGCACCACATATGTCTCTAGTCTAGCGCATAACAGTAATGTTCCCTAACTACAGAGCCAGGAGCACCACTGAGTGTGGCCATAAATCAACAAAATATCATCTGAGAATACTTACTATCTAGTATCTTTATTTCCAAAGGCTTGAGGCCTCTCCACAAATGTATCTAGCCCCAGAATTGCACCATTTACTAAGCTCATATTCATTATTCCAAAAGGAGGTCCCATTTTCTGACTATATTCATAGGGAGGAGAGTGCCAGTGAGGAGAAACTATCAGAAGAGTCTAAAAGAAAGGCATTTTAAAGAGAATTGCTTCCATACAACTTGTTTATTTTAGAGACATGGAAATGTAAAATGAATGACAATTGTCAGTCTGACATATTTAGCAAGTGTTTGAGCTACGATTATCTTTTTTTTATCAATTTTTTTATATGTCCATTGACTGTGTCTATGGCAATAATTATGTGTATGTTGCCTGCACAATGTGTGTTCATTGGTATGCAATGTTTATATTAGTACACTGGAGCACCAATGTACCCTCAAGCAACCTTTCCTTAAGTCTTTACTGTCCAATAACTTCATCTTTTTTAGTGAGAGTTCAGAAATGGCTCAGATTTCCATTGCTAACACTTATCTCAGCTGGAATCATATTTTGTTAACCACTTTTCTATAGCCTGGTTTGATCAGCAGGAAGGTGAAGATTCCAGTATTCTTCATTTCAACTCAAGTTAAAAGGGGTCCATATGAAAAGACAGCCAACTCCCCTGTGGACTCATGCTGCGAGGCCCTCCCTACCAACTCCCCCTAACGTGGACTGTTCCTTGAAACCGGGCCTAGGTCCAAAAGTATCCCTAATGCAAGAACTCTTCCAAGACCTCCCTGCCGCAAATTTTTACCAATCTGAAGAAGGTCAGGGGGTGTGTTAGGAAGATGCCTGGGAACCCACACACCACAAGAAAAACCCAAAAGACAATGGGAAAAACTGTACTTCCAACATAGGCATAAGACCTGTAATACACCACCTCTTTACCTGCTCTCCCCCAAATGTAAGATAGTCCTCTGCACCACTTTGGTCCCTTAAAAACTTCGCTAACTCATTTTATTTTTTTTTGTTTTTTTTTTGTTTGTTTGTTTTTTTAATTTATTTATTTATCTTTTTTAAATATTTGTCCTACGTATATATTTGTGAGCACATACATTTATAATTCCTTTTTTTTTCTTTTTTTTTTCTTCGTTTTTGGGTATGTGACCTGTTTCTGTTATCCCATCAGTCCACCCACAAATACACAGACATTATAATGTAGCACCACTTACCCCTGCAAAGGCACACTAAGTAAAGGGGAAATCTTACATATGAAAAAAAAAGAGCTCTTATCTACTAGAGATAGGAACTCATAGTTGTTTACAATATAGGGATATCTCCTGCCTTGAAAATATGTCATGTGGAATCAACTTAGACCTCAGGTGATTAGATACCATTCATCCAGCCTTGAACCCTTGATCCCCGACATAGAAACGGCACAGCTCTTCACAACAGCTGCAGGAAACAAAACTCCATCCGGGACAGCCTTAATACGGCGGGACCAACAACAAGGCCCAGTTCTAACATGATATCCTGGCAACGAGGAAAATGCGAACATCTTGACCTTAGAGCAGATTAGCCTACCTTACCAACTAACGACAAGACAAAACCAGAAGTCTTGGCTCCCTTTGGTAAGTCCAAAAGCCAAGATCGGGATTTACAGATGACTGGCTGCTAGAACCACGACCAGACTGTATACATCTTGGGACCAATAAAAAAGCCCTAGTTTAGGGTTTGAACTATGACCTGCACAATAATCATGATCCCCAGTCCCAAAGGTCCGGCAGAGACAATTGTAACGGGATGGGGTTTTTGGAAGCACAAAGAAAGACGCTATCCTAGGTGCCACCCTAGGTTCAGTGCAAAGACCAAGATCACCAACCACAGAAGATGGACTAAAACGACACTGAGGTAACAGAACCTCTAAAACCACAAAGACTGACCTCATCATAAGTCCCACCTCAGGATCTGTGCAGATACTGAGACCTCTAAACACAGAGCAGAAGTCTTCCACACACCAAAAAAAAAAAAAAAAAAAAACAACAACAACAACAACAAAAAAGACACCATCGGGAAAGTAAGGGATCCTGATCATGAGCAAAGTCTAGAGTTGATCCCATGACAGTATGCTCCAAGGACGGAGAAACCCCATATCTCTTAGGCCAAGTGAATTCTTTTTCGAATGACCCCAATATTTACTGTGCCAAGGCAGGAGGGAAAAAAACAAAAATACAAAAAGCACAAAACCTTGGTTATTTTTTTTACATAAATATATATTACCTTCATTTATTATTGTTATTATTATTTTTGATTTACCTATCTATTTTGGTCGATTTCTCTGTTTGGGTGTGATTATTGAAAGTGTTGTCCCCAAATATACTTTTTTTTTTCTCATCCTTTCTTCTCTTTCGTTATGTGCTATGCCATGTTTCTCAATTCAAGACCATGGCGTGATTTTTGTTTGTCTGTTTTTGTTTTTGTTTTTTTTATTTGTTTGTTTTGTCTGTTCTTTGTGGTGCTTATCGATATAGCTGGAGCCCTCACTGAATATTTGACACTTCTTTTGGTACTAGTGGAGTGTTTCACCTTCTTTTTCTCCATCTCCCAAATTGATGATGAGAGCCTTTAGAAGGACTCGCCCATTTTCGGGGTATTAGACTCTTACCCCAGTTTATTACTTTTCTCTTTTTCAAACAAAACCACGCAACTTGAACTAGCTAGTTCTGCCTCCAGTTAGAGGGGGAAATAAGGGAGGCATCAAGACCAAACAGGTGCAAGACTACTAAGTAGTGGGTTAGATACAGAGGGGACCACATATTCTAGCTGCCCTGGGGTGAGGGAAAAGGAAATGGGAGGTAGGACAGAAACGGAGGTGTTGGGAGGACAATTTGGCGTTGGGAATCCCCCCTGATTTTATGTAAATATGTACCTAAAATATTATTGTCAACAATATGTAAGCCACTATGATCAAAATAAAAATTATATTAAAAAAGTAAAAGATTACTTGTATATAAATAATATATGTTTATACAAATATCATAGTTATATAAAATATAGCTAATGTGTCACGAAGGGATGTGGCTCAATGATTAAGTACATAACTTGTAATGAGACTACTGTCCTCTGACACAGAAAAATAAATAAAACATAGCCAACACTAAAAAAAAAAAATTAAAAAAAAGGGTCCATATTTCGATTAAGATTTCTTTTTAAAAGTAATTAGTAATATTTGCCTTAATTTATTTCTCATTTTGAGATATATGTTCATTTTAACATATCTTATTGAGTAATGCTGAAAATAAAACTAACAGACATTTAAAGTTTATATACTTTAGTGATTTTGGACATACACATAAAATCATGCTACCTTCACCAGAATTAACGTACTAGAATTAGCCAGCTCCTTAAATTTTCTTCTTGCATTGCTTTTTCATGTAACTGTGCTTGTAATTATGCAGAGATGCTGAAACAACAGTGAATGTGAGAACTCTTTTTAATTTTAGTCATTATGAAATTACAAATTTATTAATAATTGGGTTTCAGGCATAAAATGTTTCAACACTGATCCCTTCATCAGTATTCAATTCTTTCCACCATTCTAACCCAAACTCTCATTTGCCCCACCAGTCTGCCTCTGGGAGAGGTGCTTTTTGAGTAAAATTATGTGCTGTGTTTACAGTACTGTTACTGAAAGAGTTTCACGCAGAGGACTCAACAGGTTTCAACAACTCTTCCTTCTGGTAGAACACTTCCATCCACCATAGTTAATGTTCCCTTCCTGTCCTATTCACCAAACCACTGTTTCATGTTCCGATTGAATACCAGTTCTTATGCTCTTTGTTTCCATTGTCTTGGAGAATCTTTTATTCTTCCATTATGTTTCTTTATATCTCACATAAAAGAAGGATAATTCTGTGTCAGTTATGAGAACTATTCTTTTCCTATCTTTGAAAGCACAAAATGCTCTACTAACGATAGTTATTTGAGTCTATTATTCAGATATAATCATCACTGCCACAAAGACTTCTTCAAGATCTTCTTGAAGATGTGTTGAGATTACACAGAGAATCTCTGAAGTACCCTCCTTTTGTTTATAGATGAATTATGTGAGACAGGTAGTGATGATGTTGTTGATGGTTGATTTTCAGTTTTACTATGTCCCAACACCCTCAATTGTTTTGAAGGACAGTTACACACTATGCTGAAGAGGAGTACTCATTCAAATCTTCTAAAATTTGATATAAAGAGCATTTTGAATGTAAAAGTTCTTTTACATACTGGCTGTATTTTAAGGTTTGAATTTTCCTTTTTGAAAATGAGTGGTCAAATTACAAAACCAATGGGCTGTTAATTATAGCTTTAAGTTTCCATTCTGAAGAAATAATTCATACTGAGACTAAAAGTACTAATGTACTTCTGTACAAAGGATGAATATACTGATTACATTTTCTTTGTTAAAGAAATATTTTAAAAAAATTATAAAGTTGCTTTATAAAGTTATAAAGTTATAAAGTTGCTTTCTTATAATCTTGTATTTGAATAAAATGTTCTGCTTTCCCATTTACATAAGATTTTATACATTTATTTCTTCTACAAAACATTGATCATCACTGTTCATTTTTTGCCTCCATAAATTCAATTAGATAACTTGTACAGATGGAATTACACCATTTTTCCTTCTATTGGCTTATCTAATTTAGAGTATAATTATTGTCACTTATGCTATATAACAGACAAACATTTATTTTAAAAGGCTCAATAACATTCACTCTATATTGATATAGATACATAATGCAGATATAATGTACATAGAACTATAGGGTATAAATTTGAATTTATTGGGATGATCTTTATATTTATGGGTTTCATCTGTTTATTAATGTGTTCTATATCACATTTCTTTATTCTTCTATTGATAGAGCATCTTAGATATTGTGAATAATACTGCAGCAAACATTGGCTTTAGATTATTTCTTTAATATTCATATTTCAATAAGTTCTTATTTATTTGAAGCAATAAAATTACTATAGCATGGTACTTCTTTCTTTGATTTTTAACTCACTTCCTTTACCTCTTTCTCACTAATCCTGTGTAAATGTATGCATTATATTTTGTCTGTGTGTTCAACCATCTTACTTACATTCATAAAAATAAACTCAAGGTATATATTTTTATAATGTTTAGACTTCTATATATCTTTCTTTGATACACAAAACTAATCAATAATTGATTGGTTTCTCAATTTTTCAAGTTTGCTGAAGAAACTAATCTTAACTCATTTATATAGCAGCTATATTTCAATGCTATAGTAACACTAAGAAATCATAAATATTGCAAATAATATTTTAGTCCCGAGTATTAAAAGCTATTTGGCAGACAGGAAACCATTCTCTAATTTTAATGGCATATTAAAATATATTTCTAAATAAAATGTCTTGAATATGGATTGTATTTATATCAACCCCACTGTTCTTGATTACATACAATTCCTTCATTCATAGTCTATTTATTTGTACTTTTACATTTGCTGTAAGGGTTCAAATCTGTATCCTTCTATGCATATTCAATGGGGTTGGAGTGATAGCACAGATGGTAGGACACTTCACATTCGCCATGAACTGCAGACCTGGGTTCAATCCTGAGAATTCCATGTGATTCCCCAAATCCAAATATGACCAAAATAAACAAATAAATTCACCCAATTATAAACAACCCCCTAATGCTCAATTCCACCTCCCCCTTACTCTCTTTTCATGTACTTACTCAGTGATTTTCAACCATTTTACAAGTATGAACCAAAACAATCCTCTCCCCTAAGTAATCTACATGAACCCTTTAAGAATTTATTTCACGTTGAACTTTCTTTATCTTTCAACCCATTCTCTTTTCTAACTCATATAATTTTGAAGAAAGGATGTATTTATTTCTAACTCACTTTATACCTTAGATGTTCTCAACAAATTACTCTAACCTATTTTAGGTCTGTTTACTCTAATATTGCAGCTCTTTATACCCTCTTTAAGTACTGGCCTTCACTGGCTTTTGCTTGTTTATTTAGCAAAATCTATTAAATAAAATATTTAATTATTAGTGATATTAAGATTTATTTTTTTCTGGGCCACACCCGTTTGATGCTCAGGGGTTGCTCCTGGCTAAGCACTCAGAAATCGCCCCTGGCTTGAGGGGGACCATATGGGACGCCGGGGGTCCTTCCTTGGCTAGCGCTTGCAAGGCAGACACCTTACCTCTAGTGCCACCTCGCTGGCCCCGATATTAAGATTTAAAAGAGCCACTACTCCATGATCTTTTTCCTCAGTACAGAATACTGGGCTCCAACAGTATTTTTTATTATTTATTTAATAAATATAAAGGGAGACTGTTATTTTGATACTATCCCTATTTGAGTATATTTAATATTCCAGAAAGCATATATCATTAGTTATATGATTTAGCTTTTCATTAAGGAAGAGATGCATATAATTTGGTCAATGAAAGACATGCAAAATGTCCTCTACTGAGAAAAGAGAGTGAACATTACCAGTGTATTTTATTAATTAGAAAATTCCTTGCTCATTGCCACTTAATTGTGTTCCTAATTCCATTAGTGAAACTCATATAAATTATTAGAGCAAGATATAGATATTGACATTAATAATAGAAGTTGGGTCTCTACTGTGAAAGTTTTTCTGCTATGTAGCATCACTAATTATTATTTTAAAAATATTTATGATCCCTTATGATTTACCAATTTAATTGTACTAAGTATGAAATTAAATTTTCATTATATTCAAGACCTGCTATTATTCACCACTCTATGATGTGTGTCTTATAAATTCATAGCTCCAAAATTCTGCTAATACCATTAACTGTTCTACTAAATTTTTTTTACTGTCAAGGCAAATTGGATTGAGTATATCTAGAGAAAAATTTTACCAGCGGAGCAAGTATTCAGTATACCAGGAAGATCACAGTCTAAGTTCACTGGAAGTACAATTTTTTTATTAGCATCAACATTGTTTTTCTTCTTTATTTGAACATCTTGATTACACAAATAATTGTTATTAGGTTTCAGTCATGTAAAGAACACCCCCTTCACCAGTGCAACATTCCTACTACCAGTGTCCCCAATCTCCCTCCATCCCACCCCACCCCCACCTGTAATCCAGACAGGCTTTCCAGTTCCCTCATTCATTCACTTGATTATGGTAGTTCTCTGTGTAGTTATTTCTATAGCTGTACTCACCACTCTTTGTGGTGAGCTTCATGGACTGAGCTGGTGTTTCAGCCCTCCTCTCATGGTCTCTGAGGATTGTTACAAAAATGACTTTTATTTTTCTTAAAACCCATAGATGAGTGAGATTATTCTGCGTCTCTCTCTCTCTCTCTCTCTCTCTCTCTCTCTCTCTCTCTCTCTCTCTCTCTCTCTCTCTCTCTCTCTCTCTCTCTCCCTCTGACTTATTTCACTCAGCATGATAGATTCCATGTACATCCATGTATAGGAAAATTTCATGACTTCATTTCTCCTGACAGCTGCATAATATTCCATTGTGTATATGTACCACAGTCTCTTTAGCCATTCGTCTGTTGAAGGGCATCTTGGTTCTTTCCAGAGCCTGGTTATTGTGAATAGTGCTGCAATAAATATACAAATTTAACTTGTGTTATAAAAGTGGAACTATATTTTTGCTTGGTTGGTTTCTGTTTTTTTGGGCCACTCCTGGAGGAAATCAGAGGTTAAATAGATAAATTGTGAATGACACATAGACCTTTAGGGAATATTGTGTTCTTAACTATAGTTGAGATTCTCACTATTTTCTAGAATTTAACTCATAGCATGGAGTATTCATTTGTGAATTCATTTATTTGATAATTCATACATTCACTAATCCTTTAATTTATAACAAACACAAATCACAATGATATAATTTGCATCAAAATAAAATAATTCTAAATTCCTTATTCACTTAAATTCACATAAATATTATCATAAATCTCACACAAAATGACTCTGGCAATCATGTGAGCCCAGCTCTCAAGTACGGGAAGAAAACTAAACATAAGTTCCAGCTAACATGTACTGAAGCCCTCTGCTGAGTCTCTCTGAAATTATGCCCCATTTTTCTCCAGCTATTTCTAGGTGATGGTTAAGTGCATCAGAGACACTAAGGCCAATCTCTTCCTGAAGACATTCTGTGCTTCTATGTCTGTCTTTGACCTGGCGCATCTCCATGACTCTTATTTTCCTTTACCTGCACAGTATTTAGTAATTTTTGCTTCTTTCATTACTCAGAGCTATAATTTTTACTGCTCTTTAACAACTCTGAATCCTTTCCAGTTTCCTCCTGATTTTTTTTTCCACAAGCATGTCTTCTAATAAATTCTTGCACATTTAATCCCATTTAAGTGTCTGCTTCTCAGAGGGCCCCAACTAACAGTGATGAAATAGATCAATTTGCTTTTGACGTCCCGGTTGTCTTGCCAAGAATTAAGCTAAAATAATATAATAAACGTTATTATTTTGAATGATTTTGAGTTAACACATGTAGTCAATTAAAGTTTCGATCTTAGAAATTTTTGACTTGATGATTCATTAAACCCCACTGCTCTCTAAGTCAGGTGCACTCACTTTTCTGTTGGACAGAAAGGTTGAGATTGTGTTGTAACTCTTGTAAATAATTAATTTCTTTTAACTAGTTCCACTTCGAGAATTGCAATCATATATTATCATTATGACAATGCTTTATATTATAATGTTAAATTCTTAAATAATCTAACAAATTAAGCTTTATTACCAACTTCTTATTTTTGCAATAAAAATAAAGCAATAAATTGGATTATCACTCTAGAAGCAGAAATAAAGCTTTGTCTGGCTTGATCTTGGTTCTTTTTCATAGAATAAGATCTTAATTTTATTTCATGTTGTGCTTCTATTGTTTTAATAGGTTATGTTACATGCTACAATATTTGAAGTTTTGTAGAAAAGTGACAATTTGTTGGGTCTAAATTTCTGCCTGATTTCCAGTGTTTTCTTTAAAAGTGACACTATTTGGGGCTAGAGAGATAGCATGGAAGGTAAGGCATTTGCCTTTCATGCAGGTCAATGGTTTGAATCCCGGCATCCCATATGGTCCCGGAGCTTGCCAGGAGCGATTTCTGAGAGTGGAGCCAGGAGTAACACCAGAGAGCCGCTGGGTGTGACCCCAAAACAAAAAAACAAAACAAAACAAAATGACACTAGTTTTTATTTTCATACCTTCTTAATCACTTTTATGTCTCTATATGTCTTTAAAAAACCATCTTCTCGGGAGGCTAGCTCTAGCATTATGGGGTTTGGGGAGACCCCAAGTCAAAGGCCTTCACCCTAGCTTGGGCTGGTGGGAGCCCTGATAGACCCCCAGCCATCCCCTCTTCTGCCCCTAGCTTCCAGGCCTTCCCTGGGTGCCAGCCCAGTCGGCCAGAAAAGGTGGGTGTCCGGTGGTGCCTCCTGGAGAGTCTCCCAAGCTTTCCCCGCCCTACCACTAGCAGTAGGGTGGAAGGGCACAGGGAGGAGGGTGGACAGATTCTGGCTTCTGGTTCTCTACCAAATCCTTTCTTGATCTGGAGGCTAGATCTAGTGGCATGGGGTTTGGGGAGACCCAGTCCAAAGGCCTTCTCCCTAGCTTGGGGGTGCTGGGAGCCTTAATAGGCCCCCAGCATTCCCCTTCTCAGCCCCCGGCCTCCAGGCCTTCCCTGGTGCCAGTGCAGGTGGCCAGAAAAGGTGGGTGTCTGGAGGTCCTTCCTGGAGGGGATCCCAAGCTTTTCCCGCCCTTCCCCCAGCACTAGGGTGGGAAGGGCCCAGGGAGGAGGGCGGGCAGATCCTAGCTTCTGGTTCTCTACCGAATCCTTTCTTGATCTGGATGCTAGCTCTAGCCAGCACGGGGTCTGGGGAGACACCAGGTCAAAGGCCTTCTCCCTCGCACGTACAGTATATATTAATAGTATTCCCTATCATTAAGTTATGTTTTCTGTATGCAAAATGTCCATTTAATATTCTGCCCTTTCACACACACCTACAAAAGCTCATTTTTACTCCTTAACTCTCTCTCCCCCAACCATCAGTACCCCCACACTTACCATGTATAACTTCAGTAGTGAACAGTCCTAATCACAAACCAAAATGGTGCACTGGATTTAACAACCCCCAACTATTTCAAAAGACATTAAATGGACACATATGGCTTTTGAATAGTTTATTTGTATTTTCTTTGACAGCTATAATTCTTACTAAATATTCTCTTATACAATGACGATTTCCCCACTTTTTATCTTTTCTTCACTTTGTGAGCTGTTCAATAAGGGATTTTGGTTAAAGAGTCCCTCAGTTTAATGCCTATGTTTGAATCACATCATGGGGAATGTTGGACTTGTTCTTGCAGCCCACATATGCCCGATAATGCCACATGGCATTGTTCCTTGTTTGCATAGGCACATTAAATTGGGAAAATACTATACAGACAAATAAGTTCTTATCTAATAAAGATAGGAACACACAAATCTTGTTGTTCAATGGGACCTTACACCCTGAACATTGGCATAATGACCTGGCACAGGCCTCAGAAGAATGGGAATTCTCCATTCACCCCTGAACCGGGGAAGCTATCTACAAAACATCCATGTTTATAACATCAGCTGGAAGCAATCCTCTACCAGTGAAGACCCTACTGCTGCTCTGACACCGACCTGCTCATAAGAGACTTCCCTTAACACTAAGAAGACTTGACGACAACAACGACCTACTTATAGGACAGGGCTCTCTGCATTGCCCTTTAATTGTGAGGTGAAACTGGAGGACGCTCCACACCATCCTGACTTCCATGTAGGGTTATGCAGATTCCAGGATCTTTAATACAGAAACATGATACCAACAACAGAGACTGTGAAAAATAAAAGTGTATTGGCACTACAGACAATGACTTGGATTGGACAAACTAGTTTTCCTGGAGCCTAGAGTTGGTCTTATGCCAGGAAACTTCAGGGGTAGGGTCTCCTTGTATTAAGGCCAAGGCTTTTCCTTTCCATGTCTCATATTTTGGTGGGCCTATGCAAACAATAATTGCCACTCTAACACCAATTTTACTGTGCTCCTTTGACTCTAATCCTTAAAAAAAAACTTAAACTTTTGAGGTTAACTTAAATATTTATGTGCATGGAAATGTAAAAAAAAATACTATGCCTTCAATGTTTAAGGAGTTACATAAGTTTTATGGCTTTAGATTGCTTTGTGTAGTGCTAAGAAATATAATGTACTAAAATCTGGGGACTTGAGGGACAAAGTCATTGTACATGGATTCTGTTTTATTTTTCTTAATGTTCTTTGGCTGAAAGTTCAAAATTAAAGTGTCAGGAAGGGGACTTCTTCTGAGAATTCTGTTTATGGGTGATTGTCCTTCTACTGTAATTTTACCTTGTCCTCTTTCTTTGCATCTTTGTCCTCATAATTAAAAATAAAATATTAAAAAAATAAAAAATATTCTCTGCTCTTCCAATAATAGGAAATTAACCCCATTTTGTGAGGTGCCCATTTTACATATTTGATTATTTCCATTTCAATAACCTATACATTTCTCCATAATCTATGGAACCTCTGGGAAACAGCTCAAAATTTGCCTTTCATTCCATAAAATTTATTCTACTCAGACTTTTCTGCCTTTCCATTTTCTTTAATTCTGTTAAATTTGTCTTTATATTTATAAATTATGATAAATTAAGATATCATTGATATTATTAGCAAAATATATATTGAGTTATTTAAGTATTAATAAGTAACTTATTTATATATTTGTAAATAAATATATTATTATCATTAAAATAATTGTAAAATATTATGTGTGAGGTTATGATTCATAAAATCTCTTAGTTTTCATTGGTTTGATTATGACTCTCACATTATAGTTACGTGAACCTATCAATTGCATTGCATGTAAAACAGATTGGGAAGTTTTGAACAGAGACAATATTATTCTTGATCACTGACCAACTTGTTTGTACTTGGATATATTATTTAATTTCTCTGAGCCTCTATTATCTTATAAAATAATGATGTTTGTTTCTTGAATGTTTTGTTTACTGTGCAAATAAGCTAATTCATATGAACACATCTTCTGAAGGTACTTTTCTTAATAAAAAAAAAGTATAACCCCATATACATATACTGTGAAAATACAGTAATTAAGGAGTGTGATTGACATGTTATTGATTGAGGGACCACATGATGTCTTTAGGGCATTGCCCTGAGTAACCCATGCAAGATTTGAATAACTTTGTTGGGAAAAAAAACAGCCCCAGAGTTTTAATAACTCTGATAACTATTAGGTATGCTCTGTCCACAGGTGTAAATAAATGATAAATAGTTAAGTAAATAGTGACATATAGTGGCCAGATCTGAGCCTATACTCCAACTAAAAGGGTGTCTGGTGGAACTTCAGATTCTCAGATAATGGTTTGAACTCACACCCTCAAGCCCAAATAGGCTACTTGCTAACAAATTGGGGACCGCAATTTTTCCCCATCTGCTGCTACCCCACCCATAGGCCAGGGATATTGGCCCCAGCAGATGGCATCTACCCTCCAACTAGGTGGGTGTTACTTTATAGAAACTTTTGAAACTTTCCAATAAACAGTATTTATCACATGCTTTTATGTAGAATATTAAATCCTGTATTTTATTGACAAATTGTTATCAATACTACATGTTTAATCATATATATACAAATATGCATCCCCCTTTTATTTTTCTTAGTATTTATATTTCTTACTTATTTTTTGTTTACTCATTTCTTACTTTTTTGTTCATTCACTTTATATCTTTTTCTTTCTTTTTATATTTATTGTTTGAGGAATCATACTTTGCAGTGTTTCTTACTCCTAAAACTGTGTTCAGGGTGGTTGTCATGGGGCTATATGTGTTGTTGGGAATTAATTAAGATTTTGTTGAAGGCAAATTTCATTAACCCCTGTGCTACATTTCCAAGATTTCTTTTATTTTAAAAAAAATGGTGGTAATGGGAAGGTTGTAGATGGGAACCTGACAGTTTGCTAAAGGATGTGGTGTTAGAACATAGTATGTATGAGATTCTGTCATTGGCAGTCCTGGAAACCACGTTGCCTAAAATTAAATTTTTTGTTTTTGTTTTTGTTTTTGTTTTTGGGCCACACCCGGCAGTGCTCAGGGGTTACTCCTGGCTATCTGCTCAGAAATAGCTCCTGGCAGGCACGGGGGACCCTATGGGACACCAGGATTCGAACCAACCACCTTTAGTCCTGGATCGGCTGCTTGCAAGGCAAACACCGCTGTGCTATCTCTCCGGGCCCTAAATTTAAAAATAAATAAAAAGTAGAAAAAATAAACTTGCTAAAACTATTTCCTATGGTCATTTCTAAATCTTGTATTTGAGAATGACTATAAGCATAAAGTAATATAACTGAAAAGAGTGTTTTAATATGTTATAGATTTCTATTAGGTATTTATTTTATAGAAATATTTAATTAGATACTATTTATAAACTGAGTGATTCACAAGCTACACAAAGATGCAAAATCAACTATTTTCTCCTCAAAATTATTTAATTGAAATGAACTTTTGTTAGAATCTTGAATGCTAATTTATTATCATGAAGAAAATTGGATTAATAATGCTAGATAAAAATTAATTGTGTGTTTAAAATCATCACTCTATAATTAAGACTTGAATTTCTACTATAACGAAAACTATGTTTAAATATTGATTTTATCACTCGTTCCATGATTATTATTTGTTAGGAATCTCATTTGTCTAGCTCAGTTTATTTCTATTTAACTTAATTATAAGACAAGGTCTCTCCCCATTGCTCTTCATTTTGTTTTAATAGTCTTGGATCAGAGACACAGAGACAGTAAACCAGTATCCATGCATCCAAGTTTGAGAAACTCAGAATCTCCCTGGGCACTCTTCTATTGATGGGCTAATAATTTTGGCTAGAAAAAAACTCTACTTTCAACTTTTGTTTATACACCCATCAATATAAAATGGGAAAAAGAGAAGTAACCAAAGGCAACAAATATAGGGGAAGCAGATTATGTCCACTGCAATGACTCTCGATATTTAAAATAATTGCATAATATAGTTGTTATTACTAAGATACTTATTTTGTCAATTTATAATTGCCATATTCATCAAAATTTTAAAACATAATTAAATAAGGAACATCTTGCCTGAAAATCATATGAAACATATTTAAATTCCAGGTGACTTTTGCAATATTTTGTAGATAAAATAGATTTTTTGTTTTGTTTTGTTTGGGGGCCACACCCAATGACACTCAGGTTACTCCTGACTCTAACCTCAAAAGTTGCTCCTGGCTTGGGAGACCATATGGGACAACGAGGATTGAACCCAAGTCCTTCCTGGGTTAGCTGCATGCAAGTCAAATGCCCTACCACTGTGCTATCACTCTGGATCCAGATAAAATAGCTTTAAGTGTGTAAAAATACATCTGAACTCAGTCAATATTATTGCATTGAAGGCATAGTCAAACCACTTTTTACTCATTGTTGTATGAACCGTCTTAATGAGTTTCTTTTTGTAGTTCAGATAACATGGTTATAACAGTGTGAACATTTAATTATTTAAGAAATAACTACACTGAGAACTATCATAACAATGAGAATGAATGAGGGAAGTAGAAAGCCTGTCTCGAGTGCAGGTGGGCTGAGGTGAGGAGGAGGGAGATTTGGGTCATTGGTGGTGGGAATGATGCACTGGTGAAGGGGGATGTTCTTTTTTTTTTTTTTTTTTTTTTTTTTTGGTTTTTGGGTCATACCCGGCGGTGCTCAAGGTTTACTCCTGGCTGTCTGCTCAGAAATAGCTCCTGGCAGGCATGGGGGACCATATGGGACACTGGGATTTGGGATCCAAACCAACCACCTTTGGTCCTGGATTGGCTGCTTGCAAGGCAAATGCTGCTCTGCTATCTCTTCGGGCCCTGAGGGTGTGTTCTTTACATGACTGAAACCCAACTACAATCATATTTGTAATCAAGGTGTTTAAATAAAGATATTCATTTAAAAAAAAAAAAGAGTTTCCATCTTTGGCTTGATAGTCATTTAATGTCATTTTAGTCATTTAATAAATATCTCAAATTGACTTCAAATGTTGGATAAAATTGTAAATTCATAAACAACTGTAAAAAATAACGGAAGGAACAATATAATCTTTAAAAGTTTGTAATTTACCTTTTGTGTTGTGTCACAACTACTTTCTACCTTTCTCCAACTTTTTTTTTTCTGTACCTCCTGGTAGCCTCAGTTCTATAGTCAGATTCCAAGGATTATCATTCAGTAGAGTATATTATTTTTTCCTTTGTTTCTCTTTGTGTCTCACATAAATAAATGTAACATTATATCCTCTTATAAATGTATATTGTAGTGAAAAAATTTCAACTTTATGTGTATCTGCACAGTATTTCAGAATATATACACTTTATACTTTTTTAAAAATTCATTCTACTATTATTGGCCATTTGAGATCTTTTCATATATTGGCTATTATATTTTGTGTTTCAAATAAATTCATATACATTTTTAAACTTTTTGACAAGTTTAAAAATGCTTCTTTCCATAGAGATGAAACAATATAATATTCATAACAATAGTGAGAGTTCTTTTTCTATGTCCCTAAATACTGGTATACAACATCCTTTTGCTAAATTGTGATTTAGTGGGTACAATATACAAATGTTATAACAAATGGTTCTAGTTTTACATATATCTCAGATTCTATGAGTTTCTCATTCATCAATATATCTAATTTTGATAGGAGCTTTCTGAGTTGAACAGTATTATTCCTTCACATTAAAGAGAGTAGAGAATGTAAATAACCCAAGGACATTATGAAATTAAGGACTAACAGTTTAATATTTTCCCTTAGAATTCACATTAAGTTTTCTGAAGTACACACTTTATAGTTCCCTGAATACCACCCAGGGTGACCCATAATCTCAAGTTAGAAATAGCCCCATTTTACTGGAACAAAAGGTCCAAATAATGCCAGTAAACAAATAAGAAAAAAATTAAAATCACAACAAAATATCTCTGTAGCACCAGCAGTGCAGATAAGCTTCTTGAATATAAAACAAATGTATAATTATAAAACAAATATAGAAGAAATAAAATACATACTAAAATTAATCAAAATCTCTTGATAAGGCTTTCAATAGATTCCTTTTCTTCAATAAATTGTCAAAAGCTATAATAAACTTTAATAAATTTAACTAAAATATTAATATTTTCTATAAAACTATACACTATTTCTCTCCCCCAACACACTGTTTAAATTTTTATATTTTTATTATAAACAAAGGTCCTACATGGTCTATAATCCACTAACTCAAAGTTCTATTTCTCTCCCTCTCACAAATAACACTTTAGATTATGGACCAGTTACTATTAATTGAACATGTCAGGAGCATTTTCACTTGTTATCTATTCTTTGTACTTTTCTTGTTCCTTAATGACTTCCAGCATTTCTTTCCTTGTTTAAATACCAAATTAAAGAAGATATAAAATCTTCCTAGCATATAAAAATAGCTCTTATTCCAGGTTTCAAACTAACTACATTTTATGCTGAGTGAAATAAGTCAAAGGGAGAGAGATAGACACAGAATCATCTCCCTCATCTATGGGTTTTAAGAAAAATAAAAGATATTTTTACAATAATCCTCAGAGACAAAGAGAGGAGGGCTGGAAGGTCCAGCTCATGACATGAAGCTCACCATAAAGAGTGGTGAATGCTGTTAGAGAAATGCTGAGAGCTATCATAACAATGTGAATGAGTGAGGGAAGTAGAAAGCCTGTCTAGAGTACAGGCGGGGGTTGGTGGGTAGGAGAGATATTTGGGACATTGGTGGTGGGAATGTTGCACTGGTGAAGGGGGCTGTTCTTTATATGACTAAAACCCAACTACAATCATATTTGTAATCAAGGTGTTTAAATAAAGATATTAATAAAAATATTAACTACAGTTATTTTCTGCCATTTTACCATGCCAAATATTAATAGAAAGTTTTTTTGTGTTAGTCTGTTTCTCTAAGTAGATTACAAACTTACTGAATGACTATGTCTTTTGTTTAGCATTCTTTCTGTGAAATAAGTATATTTCACAGGTAGTTTTTTAATAAATGTCTTAAATTGACTTCATATGTTTTATAAAATTCAAATTCATAAACAACTATAAAAATAGACAGGCACAATATAACCTTTACCAGTTTGTCCCAGTGGAAAAAAATGTCTGAAAATGTCATTATGATAGTGGGCATTTCAATAAGTACAATATCTTTTCCTTGTATTTTTATAGGCATTTGATAGATATTTACTTATATTCAGATTACTAAAAGTAAAATGTCAGTTTTTTTTTTAACTTCAGGGCTAGATTTCTGGACATAATAAAAAGCCATGTAACTAAATACTATATCATATTATCCATTGATCTGAAGATGGCCAAATAATCTTACTTATTTTCTATTCAGATGTTTATGAACATGTTATATATAATATATATGTATAAACAAACATGCATGCATGTATACATCCATATACATCCATATAAAATATTTCTTTATTTTCATGCCAGTTTTTAATTTACTTAAAATTTTTTATGTTAAATTTTGATTATTTCATGTATTTTAATTAAATTTTTATTTTTAATTCTGAGAACAAAGATGCAAAGAAAGAGGACAAGGTAAAGTTACAGTGGAAGGACAATCACCCATAAACAGAATTCTCAGTAGTCCCATTGCTGATATCTTAACTTTGAACTTTCAGCCAAAAAACATTAAGAAAAATAAAACAGAACCCATGTACAATGACTTTGTCCCTCAAGTCCCCAGATTGTAATACATAATATTTCTTAGCAGCACACAAAGCAATCTAAAGCCATAAAACTCATGTAACTTCTTAAACGTTGAAGGCATAGTACATTTTTACATTTCCATGCACATGCATATTAGTTTAAGTTAACCTCAAAAGTTTAAGTGGGTTGTTTTTCTTAAGGATTAGAGTCAAAGGAGCACAGTAAAATTGGTGTTAGAGTGGCAATTATTGTTTGCATAGGCCCACCAAAATCTGAGGGACATGAAAAGGAAAAGCCTTGGCCTAAATACATGGAAAACCTACCCCTGAAGTTTCCTGGCATAAGACCAACTCTAGGTTCCAGGCAAACTAGTTTGTCCAATCCAAGTCATTGTCTGTAGTTCCAATACACTTTTATTTTTTACACAGTCTCTTTGTTGATATTATGTTTCTGTATTAAAGATCCTGGAATCTGCATATCCTACATTGAAGTCAGGATGTGGAGTAGCCTCTAGTTTCATCTCACAATTAAAGGGCAATGCAAAGAGCCCTGTCCTGTAAGTAGGTCGTTGTTGTTGTCGTCTTTTTAGTGTTAAGGGAAGTCTCTTTTGAGCAGGTCAATGTCAGAGCAGCGGTAGGGTCTTCCCTGGTAGAGGATTGCTTCCAGGTGATGTTATAAACAACCTTGGATGTTTTGTAGATAGCTTCCCTGGTTCAGGGGTGAATGGAGAATGCCCATTCTTCTGAGGCCTGTGCCAGGTCCTAATGTCAATGTTCAGTGTGTAAGGTCCCATTGCATTATAAGATTTGTGTGCTCCAATCTCTATTAGACAAGAACTAATAGTATGTATAGTATTTTCCCATTTTCATGTGCCTATGAAAACAAGGAACAATTCCATATGGCGTTATCGGAGCATATGGGGGCCGTAAGAATAAGTCCAACATTCCCCATGACATGGTTCAATCATAAGCATTAAACTGAGGGATTCTTTCACCAAAATTCCTTATTGAACAGCTCACGAAGAGAAGAAAAGATAAAAAGTCAGTAGAATCGTCACTTTATAAGAGAATATTTAGTAAGAGTTATAGCTGTTAAAGGAAATACACATAAAATATTCAAAAGACATATGGGTCTATTTTATGTCTTTTGAAATAGTTGGGGGTTGTTAAATCCAATTCACGACTTTGAGCTGTGATTAGGCCTGTGTAGTACTGAAGCTAAAAAGAGTAAAGGTGAGGTACTGATGGTTGATGGTTGGGGGCGAGAGAGTTAATGAGTAAAAATGAGTAAAAAAAGGGCAGAATACAAAATGGACATTCTGAATGCACAAAACATAAATTAAGGATAGATATACTATTAGTATATACTGTGTGGTTTTGAACTTGTAGACTGGCAAGAAATTGCAACCGAGCAAATCTCAGCACACCCCAAGTTAGGACCCACCATTTCTGGCCGCCTGGGCTGGCACCCAGGAAATGCCTGGAGGCAGGGGGCAGAAAAGATGATGGCTGGGGGCCTATCAAGGCTCCCAGCACCCCCAAGCTAGGAAGAAGGCCTTCGACATGGTGTCTCCCCAAACCTCATGCTGGCTAGAGCTAGCCTCCAAATCAAGAAAGGATTCATTGGGAACTGGACTTCATGCTAGTTTTAAAAAGTAATACTAACTCAATTTTAAAAGTAAAATGTGAAAAAATTGATACAAGTGTATACATATGATCAACATACTTTTGTTATCCCTGAAGGTGAATGCTAGATATGTATGTAACAAACCAATCTTAATTTTAGATCTTTTCAGGTAAAACTAAAAGGAAAATAATTATTTACATGGCACACAACAGTAGTCAAATCTTAATTTACTGGAATATTGCCATCATTTCTGATTTTAGCTCTATAGTGTAATTATAGTTTTTATTTTGTTTTAAACTTACCTGTTAAAAGTAAATATTTCACTTTACTTAAAATATAATAATTGATGTAGTAGACTTATAATTAGTTTTTTTTTCCTTTCTTGTTATATCTGAGAAAATAATCCAGGAAGTAATGTTAGCTGGAAAGACATACGAGATTGGGTAATAAAAGGTATAATTATATCTAATATTTGCTGTTATAAAAATTTTTTCCTATGCATGTGATCTCTTTTTGTCTTATTACATTATAAAACCTAGTTCAGATATTTTATAATATTAGCAATAATTTAAGGCTAAGTTGATTGGCAAATAAATCATTCCCATTTTAAGTCTTTCATAGCTGTTCAAGAATAGAGTTAAAGAGAGAACAAAAGAAACACATTCATACATCATATAGTATCATAAAGTATACACATTTATATTATCAGAACTTGTTTTTCATTACTCTAACAGAAGTACCTTGGATCCCATACCACTTCTTCACACGACTGTTACTTCTTATGTGCAAAATAAGTTGAAATCTTCCTGGTACAATGAAAACATGAAAACTATTTTTTAGGACTGTTGTAAAATATTCCTCCTCGGAAAAAATCAGTTCCCTGATTTGTTCTTTGTTTATTGGATTTATCAATGTTACATCCTTACATTTCACATACAACTGAAATAATTGAGTACTTTCTTTATACTTCTGGCTTATTTCACTTTACATAATTTCCTCCCATCCTTTCCATTCTAATGGGAATGGCAATGTTTGATATCTTATGACTTGATATTACATTATATAAATGTTAACCTGTAAAATTACTAAAAATTATACATTATCTATTTTCTAAGAACCCGTGTCAAAGTCTTGAGTAACCACATACTCTAGATATTTAAGTAAAATGAGGATGTTACTAGAAATATAAATGATGCTAAACCTTAGATGATGGCTAATGTGAAGTTTATAGACATAAATGCATGAGGCTGTATTACTGATGTAAATAGTATTAAAAACCAGTGAGTAAATAATAAAATCGCACTTTAAAAATTAAGAAACAGGGGCCGGAGAGATAGCATGGAGGTAAAGCGTTTGCCTTTCATGCAGGAGGTCATCGGTTCGAATCCCGGAGTCCCATATGGTCCCCCGTGCCTGCCAGGAGCAATTTCTGAGCCTGGAGCCAGGAATAACCCCTGAGCACTGCCTGGTGTGACCCAAAAAACAAAAAAAACAAAAAAAAATTAAGAAACAAAGATGAAAGAACATTCCAGGAAAGAGAAAATCAGAATGGAGAACATTAAAATGCTGCTACAAACTTAATCTAAATCAAACATTTACACAATTCAGGTATGTCTGTTGCACTTTAGACATTATATATATCTTATTTATATTTTATTATATCATATTATTATCTTATTATATTATATAATATATTATTTCATTATATGATATATTATATATTATATTCTATCTTATTATATCAATTTATATATTATTCTAAAATACCTAAACAGAATTTTTTCTCCTATATAATCAAGTCAAAGTATATAACTTTACTCTTATCTATTTAATTTTACATTAAATAGAAGCAACTTTGAAGGGATATTACAAATGCAAACTTTCTAATAAAATGACAACACTCAAAAACTGTGGGATTCTGGACTCCAGACCTTCCCTGGGTACCGGTCCAGGGGGCCAGAAGGTGGGTACCAGGTGGACTCTATAGGGGTCCTCAAGCTTCCCCCCATACACTAGGGGGGAGGGGCATAGGGAAAAGGGCGGGCAAAGGTCTCGCTTCTGGTTTCCTTTTTGGTTCTGGAAGTTAGCTCTTGCCAGGCGTGGGGTTTTGGGTGCCCCAGGCTGTAAGCCTTCTCCCTAGCTTGGGGGGTTCTGGGAGGCTTGGCAGGTCCCCAGCTGTGTCCCTCTTTCTCCCCTGGACCCCAGGCCTTCCCTGGGTGCCCGTCCAGGGGACCAGAAGGTGGGTGACAGGTGGACTCTATAGGGGTCCTCAGGCTTCCCCCCCTCCCTACACTAGGGGGAAGGGGCACACAGAGGAGGGAGGGAAGATGCTGTACTGGGTTGTGTTGAGGCAGTCACTGTCCATTTTTCTCATTGGTCTTCATTTTAAAAACCACGCGGCGGCTTCAAGCCCCTGTGCTTACAGTATATTGATAGTATTCTATACATATATTTTACATATGAATAATATCCATTTTGTATTGTGCCCTTGACACTGCCCTACAAAGGTCATTTCTAGTCCTTTACTGCCTCAGTTCTAACCATTATTTTCCCCCGTTCATCCTTTTTACCTTCAATACCGTACAGGTCAAATCACAGACGAAAGCGGTGTACTAAATTTAACACCCCATTCAACTATTTCAAACATTCCCCTCTATGTATTCATTTTGTCTGTACTCTGTGTTATCTGTTTAATAAGGAAGTCTGTAGAAGTGACCCTCCTTTTAAACCTTATGCTAGAACAAAGTCAAGGGGATTGTTGGACTTGTTCTAGTGTACCCATAGGCACCAATCACCCCATGTGGCATTGTTCTTTATTTGCATAGGCACATTGAAATGGGAAATTAATATACATACAAAAACGTTCTTATCTAATAAAGATGGGAACACACAAATCTTGTTATGCAATGGGACCTTACATCCTGAACATTGTCATAATGACCTGGATCAGGCCTCAGAAGAATGGGCATTGTCCATTTATCCCTGAACCAGGGGTTCTATCTACAAAACAATCATGGTTGTGTACAATATCACCTGAAAGCAATCCTCTATGAGGTAAGACTGCTCTGACATAGACCTTTTTAACAGAGACTTCCCTAAACACCCAGAAGACTTAACAACAACAATGACCTGCTTTCAGGACCTAGCTCTCTGTATCATCCTCTAATTGTGAAGTGAAACTAATGGATACTCCACAACATCCTGACTTTGAAGTAGGATATCAACATATTTCAGGATCCTTGGCTACAGAAACCTGACACCAACAACAGCGACTGTGTGAAAAATAAAAGTGTATTGGCATTACAGACAATGACTTGGGTTGGACAACCTAGTATGCCTCGAGCCTAAAGTTGGTCTTATGTCAGAAAACTTCAGGGGTAAGGTCTTGTATTTAGGCCAAGGATTTTCCTTTCCATGTCCCCTATATTTTGCTGGGTCTATGCAAACAATTGCAACTCCATTACCATCTTTGCTGTGCTCATTTGACTCATACTTAATGAAATAATGTATTATGATCAACTGTGTCAACAATACTACAGCCTTTAATGTTAAAGGAGTTACAAATATTTTGTGGCTTTAGTTTGCTTTGTGTACTTTTAAGCAATGTTATAATGTACTACAGTCTGGGTACTTGAGGGACAAAGTAATTGTGCATGTGTTTTGTTTGATTTTTTAAATGTTTTTTGGCTGAAAATTCAAAATTAAGCTATCAGCAAGGGAATTTCTTTTAAGAATTTTGTTTATGGGAGATTGTCTTCCCATTGTAACTTTACCTTGTCCTTTTTCTTTACATCTTTGTCTTCATAAAAGAAAAAAAGAAAAAAACTGTGGGATTATATTTTATTTTATTTATTTTATTTTTATTATATTTTATTTTGTTTGTTTACTTGTTTCTTTACACATACATATTCATTTTATGTTTGTCATAAAGTATAACTGTAACTTTTTTGTGATATACTTTTAAATTTTCTTCTTTTCTATTTTTTTTTTTTTTTTTTTTTTTGGTTTTTGGGCCACACCCGGTAACGCTCAGGGATTACTCCTGGCTATGTGCTCAGAAGTTGCTCCTGGCTTGGGGGACCATATGGGACACCGGGGGATAGAACCGCGGTCCGTCCAAGGCTAGCGCTGGCAAGGCAGGCACCTTATCTTTAGCGCCACCGCCCGGCCCCCCCTTTTTTTTTGTTGAAATTTTCTTCTTTTCATTACTTATTTTGCTGTTGTATGACCATAAGTAGCAAGTTGGCCTCCACACAATGATGTCAAATGGTGAGAGCATCGGTCATTTTTTAGTCTTGGTTTATCGCCACCAAGGGGTATATAGCAACATTTTACCCTCGATTTGTGTTTATATGGTGCCTGTCTTATGAAATGTGATCCCAACCTCTTGTGGGATTTCATAACTATATGTGAAAGTCAGTACTGGCAGTACTTAATGAGTCACAACTGGAAAAAACTAAAAAAGCCCTATTCTATAGATTAAAGTGATAGTACAACAGGTAGGGAGGGCATTTGCCATGCAAGCAGTCGACCTGGGACAGAGCAGGGTTTGATCTCTAGCATTTAAAGTGGTCCCCTGAGCTTTTGAGAAGCAGTCCCAAAACCACATAAGAAGCCTTATTCTAGTGCTAGGTGATAGAACAGTGGATAGGATATTTCTGTCCATGCAGCTGACTCGGGTTTGATCCATTGCATCTCATATGATCCATGAGAACCATCAGAAGTAATTCCAGAGTACAGAGCCAGGAGTAAATCCTGAATGTCACTGACACTGCCCCAAAAGATGGAAGAGAAGACTAGATGGAGAAACTAGAGAAGGAGGAAGAAGGAGGAAAGAACAAAGATAAAGAAGGTGGAAGGAGGTAGAAAAATAAAGAGGAAGAACAAGAGAAGATGGAGGAGGAGGAGGAATAGTAGGAGGAGGAAAAGAAGAAGAAGAAGAAGAAGAAGAAGAAGAAGAAGAAGAAGAAGAAGAAGAAGAAGAAGAAGAGGAGGAGGAGGAGGAGGAGGAGGAGGAAGAAGAAGAGGAAGAGGAAGAAGAAGAGGAAGGGGGAGGAGGACGAGGAAGAAGAAGAGGAAGGAGGAGGAGGACGAGGAGGAAGAGGACAAGGACGAGGAGGACGAGGAGAATGAGGAGGAGAAGGAGGAGAAAGAAGGAAGAAAAAATAAGTAGCCCTACTCTAGTGAAGTTTGGCTGAAGTCCCATACATGGAAGCTAGTCGCCTGGTAGCTTTGGCTCAGTGCCACAATGCGCTCTCAGATGCAGAGTTGTCTAATGTGTGAATCTGATACCATCAGAGGCATGGATGAAGTTCACTGCAGAGCTTGCTCATAGAATCTTCTAGGCCGGGGGAGGAATATAAAAATGGTGCCCAGCAGCTGTCTTAGTGGAAAGATTTTATGATAAAGACTATCCATTTGGTCATTTCAGGATAACTGGGAATTATCTCTAAAGCTTTCAGTGATTTAATCATGATATTAAATGCAAAGTGTATTCCTATTACCTTGATTTTGGTGTATTTCTAACATGTTTTGTGGGTCGGAGGAAGTGATTTGGCTGTCGGCTTTTTCAGGGGATGTAAATCCATTTATTTTAGTTCTTTATCTTTTTGTGCTTTCAATACTAGTTTTGAGGAACTCAATACCACTGACCTGTATTGAGTGACTGGGTGCCTAAAATTGGGGACACATCTCCACTTCCTCACTAGAAAAGTGTCCCACACCCCGTTCTCACAAGAAAAGTGTCCCACACCTTTCTTCCATTCCAGCATATAAGATTGTGTGGTTTTTATTTTTTCATGGATTAGAGAAGTTTCAGTATTATCTTATTATCCATTGTTGTGGGATATTTATGTGGCTTTTGGATCAACTTCCCTATAAATTATTTCCTATGTATTCATAGATCTGTTGTGTCATGGAATAAGATGGTATCATGTTCATTTTATAATGTCATTTTGATCTGTAACCATGATCTAAAATGTCATGTGCACAATGTATATATAGATATATATATATATATATATATATGTATATATATGTATTTTAAATTAGGATTTTGCAATATTGTTAGTAACATTGTCTTAACCAAGGCATGAAAGAAATATATAAAAATTAGATGCAATTCACTGCATACAAACATGAATTAAAATATGTGAAATATAGTTATGGAATTAGATATTCAATAGGCAGTTGCGGGACAAAAAGCTGACTACGAAAAATATTTTCATTATAAATGACAAGTCATTAATATATTTATTATACAAAAATCTATTAAGGTAATAAGAAAAGCACACATCTAATTAGAGAAGTAGCTTAATTACAGAGAACCAAAACAGTTGGGCAATAAAGATTAGAATTTAACACACATTTACAATCAGAATATATTACAAACAATAATGATGAAATACCCTGGAACTATATAAACATGAAAAAATGAATGAAAAACAACATTCTCTCATTGTTATGTGTCTATTTTCATTGAAAATAGATGGGCAAGTTTTATTCAAAATGGAATTTAACTAAAATATATGTCTTTGAAGGTATAATAAGAATAAAGATCCCACATATAGATTTATATCAGATATATTTTTCTACTCCCTAATAGAATAGCAAAATAATAAAGCAACAACTAAACTGAAAAGATTCTGAATATTCCTCAAAAGGCTAATTTTAAACAAGTCAAAGACATTTGAAGCAGTACTTGAACGTATTTAAAAAAAGAGTCATCTATATTTTTATAATAAAAGAGATACTATTTTAGAGTTACATATAACATGTGTGTAAAATGAGAAAGATACACACCATTATTAGATTACCAAATTAGATATTTTACTGAGTGGGTAAATATACATAGTAAAGTATTAACATTTTCATTAATTTTTCAAAATTCAATTAATGCAAATAATATAAAATACAGTAATCAATTTCCATTTTTTAATCTTTGTTTTAGAACCATTACTGGCCATGCTCAAGGCTTAAATCTGGCTCTGTGGGACTCAGTAAAAAGGAAAATTACTTTGCCCAGTGCACTTCCTCTGGCCCTACAAGTTATTTTTAAAAATATAAATAATGGAAATTTTTTTTAAAAAGTAAAGACTATATGCTGTTTAATTCTACTTTACAGATCACTAATTTCTGACTCATAATATGTCTGGTTCGATAGTGGAATGCAATTTCTTAATATATAATTGAAAACGTTTCCTGTTGTTTTAAATGTGACTCATGTAAACTCTGTTCTGATATTGGTACTCTTTCCACTGTTAAAGAATAAATAGTCAAATGCACTGAATAATAATTAGAACAGAAAGAAACTAAAAATAAAACAATAAAAACTCTAATTCTACATAATAAAAGCATGTTTTCTATGTACTGTCTAAACTGCATCTAATTTAGCTTATTGATTGCCTGCCATGTCTTATCCAAGTGTCTACAATCATCGCTGTGGCTGACTACTAAAAAGATTTCTTTTGGTCCTAAATGATATCAAGAGAATGGGAGAAATTTTGTAAATGTCTGTAACATTATATTAATCTACCTTTGTGACTGTGAAGTCCTTTCTATCAAGGTACCCAGAATTGGACTCAAAAAGTATTATATTTTTCTGGGGCTGGTGAGGTGGCGCTAGAGGTAAGGTGTCTGCCTTGCAAGCGCTAGCCAAGGAAGGACACAGGTCGGATTCCCCGGCGTCCCATATGGTCCCCCCAAGCCAGGGGCGATTTCTGAGCGCTTAGCCAGGAGTAACCCCTGAGCAACAAACGGGTGTGACCGAAAAACCAAAAAAAAAGTATGTTTTTCTAAAGTAATCTATTTCATCATTTTTGAAATATTATCTATATTATTTGGTAGATATTATTATTATTGCTGTAGTGAACATCAGCTGTTTTCAAATGACATGAAAGAATGTGTAGTTTATGTATCTAAGAGACATTACTATGGATAAGACAGTTGTCTAGCAAAAGATCTTTTGACACCACGTTCAGTCCCTGGGCTTCACCAAGAGTAATAACTGAGCACAGAGTCAGAAGTAAACCCTGATTAAATAAATAAATTAATAAATAAACAACTGGTACATGAAATTGTACAAAGATTCATAATATAAGGTTGACATTTAAGAAAATCCCTTAGTAAGTGAATTAAGCTTATGGCCCAGTATTCAGATTTAATTTCTCTCTGTGTTTCTTTCTTTATCTATGAACATGCCTCAATACTTATAAAAAAATGAAGTCACTTGGTGAAGGACAAACTCATGTGACTCTGGAGGCTCATTCCCTCCCCCCTTTTTAGTAACAGAGCAATAACACTGGCTCCAGAGATCTGAGTTAGCACAATGAGAAAACCTGCTGATAGACTCCTTGAATAGCCTTTGTGGTTACCACTTTCCACAAGATCATTTCCTACACTGAGAAGTGGCTATTTCCACAAAGTCATTTGAGAAATGCTCTCCTAATTTCCCCATAAATAAAATATACTAGCAGTTGGTTTCTCACAGGAATTTTTACTTGAGCTCTTAACATTGGTATGTCCCAAATATTACCCTTGTAACTACACAAAGCAAACCTCTCTTTGTTGTGGAGTTTTAGGAATCATGTTGCCTCCAAGGTCTTCATATCTCTAGGTTTCTCCAATTCCATTCCATTTTGCCTTCGCTTCATGTGGTGCAATCTATTGCTCTTTATTTATGAATAGGAGAATCCTACTGCTAAAAATATATAGCAGATTTACAATGTTAGCTTTGTATGAGGGTAGGTAAAAGTCTATTCTTGGGCAAGAGCTATTGAAGGGCAGGTAGAGAACTCACTTTGCAGGTCATTGACCCAGGTTTGATCCCCAGCAACACATATGGTCCCCTAGACCTCACCAGGTGCATTTTTTGACTGCAGAGCCTGGAGTAAGCTCTGAACATCACTGGGTATTCCCAGTCTTCTAAAAAAAATATTTATTGTTTTTATTCCAGTGACAAGAAGTAAATACTGAATAAAAAAGAAATACTCATCTATAAGATATCTTTGCCTGAAATGGAGTGTTCAATAGGCTATATCATTATGTAAAAGAAATGAGAACTTTTATATATAACAATTTATAAATGAATTATATATATTGTTTTTAACAAAAATCGGGAAGTGGTACAAATATACATTTTCTTCTATTTTCCCAAAAGAAATAGTTAAACAAAAGCAAAGGAGAAACCTACCATAAAAGTATGTTCGTAGAAGGGGACTGAGAATATGTGTGAATGCGAGTAGTGAAAATTTGCTGTGTATACAAATCAATGTTGTTTCATCAGTTAAATTATTTGAATGTTCAACCTGTCAGCAATTAACTGAAAAATTAATTGACCAAAAACTAATCCTTTTTTCTACAACTGCCTAGGCTAAAATTAATGATTAAATTTTCAACTTGATTCAGGATTCAGTAATACTTTCTAAACTGTTCAGCTAGAGAAAAATATGAAAATATAAAATAAGCAATAAATAAATCTTGAACCAAGTTGTATAACTGACAGATAAAATTTATATTTTGCATAACCATGGAAACAAGACATAAGCATTAGTACAATCTAATACAAATGAAAATAAAGCTTTTTGATAATAAATTCCAGTCTTTCCTTGGATTTCTATGGAAAAATCATCAAATATTTTTTTAGATATTATATTTAAATGCCATACAATGCACCCAAAACTTATTTTGCCTTAGGAAAACAGCAAGAATGTCATCAAGTATAGATTATTTTGTATGTTGTAGTGTCCAGGATGATAAAAAAAATAGTACACTTTTGTAACATGCTATATGGCATAATTAAACTTGTAATTAAGTAATTGAAAAGTCAGTCATCTTTTTAATTAGATGCTTAAATCAAGATTACATTTATTCTTACATTAAAATGGCATATGGTTTAAAGTTTAAGATAAATCAGACTGTAACCATTGCATCATGTATAATTTTTAATTCACATTAAAATATTTAGGTAACTAAGAGAATGGAATACATAGATCAAACCAGTGCTGTAATGACTTGGGGATCAAGGAATAATTTAGGGAGTCTAATTGAGATCTGAGTGGTCAACTCCTTTCTCCCCATCCTTAGAATTTCTTGCATAGAAATGTTTTAGGAAGAATTAGAGGAAGTAATGAAGCATAGGGAAGCCATTCCATTTATCTTTGTTTAAGTTATTGTAGCCATTTAAATTAAATTTGATATGTAGTAGCTTTCAACATTTTAGTTTAGCTTAGTTAATTGTAAGTAGAAACAAGATTTGTGACAGAACTACTGTGCTTAATAGGCAGAGTGATGATATATTTTACTCCCAAATTGAAAAGTGACACTTTTACTTTATTAGTGACAAATTATTTTTCTACGTTTTATTTCAGCTAAATAAGATGAACATTTTAGAAAAAATATGGATTAATTTGCTCTATGAACAAAATAAAAAATATTGTCTGTGATAAAAAATAATGTATGCATCCTCCCTGTTTTTTTATTACCTCAATTTTAAAATAGTAGTATCTGTGCAGTTAGCTATCTCATTTCATATATTGGTCAATATATGATTTAATTTCAAAATGTACATATTCCTAATTTTAAGATAACACCTTTCTATTAAATGTTATAGTTATAGATGAGTTTCATCATAAATAATGGTGGTGTACATAGTTAAGGAGAAAAAAATAGTAGTGATTTATTTAAATACGTACACAAAAATATATATATATTTGAGACCAAGAAGATAGTTCATTGAGCTGAGCCTATATTTTGCATGTGGGACATTCTAGTTCAATTTCCAACACCAAATATTCACTAAACTCTGAACGAAACCTTCAAGCACAGCAGGAATTAGACCCTACACACATTTGGGTGAGACCTAAAAAATAACCAACAATTACTTTGTTTTACCACATATTTCTGTTTGTTTGTTTGTTTTTGTTTTGGAGCCACACCCAGTGACCCTCAGGGGGTTACTCCTGGCTATGTGCTCAGATATTTCTCATAGCTTGGGGGACATATGGGATGCCTGGCATCCAACTGATGTAAGGCTGGGTCAGCTGATGCAAGGCAAATGCCCTACCACTGCACTATTGCTCCAGACCCTGTTTTAACACATATTCTTGCATTTTTCTATAAAATTTAGTGAGAAAAAAGGAAAAAAGAAAGTATGGGAGCCAGGGCCAAGTGATCTCCAATGCATTAATGGGGAAAAAATAAGGACAGAACTAAACATCCAAGCAGAGATCAACGATAAAAGAATCAAGGAACCTAAACTTTAACAATACAATGCAAAGAGGACTGTTACAATGGCAGGCCAGAGGGCAAAGGGTGATGGGATAGGATGCACACTGGGGCCATTGGTGAAGGCAGGTTGACACCGTGGTGGGGAGAGCCCTGATTCAACCATGAAGAACTCTGTAGATCACATTGGTTTCAATAAAATAATAAAATGAAATAAAGTAAAATAAAATAAGTTAAATTAAATTAATACATATATTTAGTGTATTAGATGATCAGGAAGCCAAACTTTTACTAGCTAGCTGATATGGCAGTAGAACCAGAAATTATAAACTCTGGAGATGACTATCAGTCATCACTATCTCAAAAAATTAGCTTTGTGAGCTAGTCAGAGAGAGAGAGAAAAATGGCACAGATCTCTGGAGTGCATTGCACCAGGCCCATATTTTTCCAGATGGCTTTCCAGGTACTACCTAATAAGTCTTCGGGGGCACTAAACACTGTTTGAGTTAGTGGCCCCCAGAAGCACGACACTTCATTCCATCTCAAAATCATTATAATCATATAGGATACAACATTATAATTATTTATAAAAATATCTCTTTACTAGTGCAACCTTCTTACCACCAATGCCCCAAATCTCTTTTTTCCCCCACCCCCTGTCTGTATTTGAAACATTGGCCCGGAGAGATAGCACAGCGGTGTTTGCCTTGCAAGCAGCCAATCCAGGACCAAAGGTGGTTGGTTCGAATCCCGGTGTCCCACATGGTCCCCCGTGCCTCCCAGGAGCTATTTCTGAACAGACAGCCAGGAGTAAGCCCTGAGCACTGCCGGGTGTGGCCCAAAAACCAAAAAAAAAAATAAAAATAAAAAAAGAAAAAGAAACATGTATTTTGTTTCTCTCACTAACATTGCCATGATAATTGTTAGTGTAGTTGTTTCTCTAACTGCACTCACCACTCTTTATGGTAAGCTTCATATATATTTTCTTTATTTTTATTTAAATAATTTCTGCTATATGAATCTCTAGAATTAGAGTTGGGTAAAGTAATATAAAAGCACAAGTGCTATAAAATGTTATATTAAATATTATAATTATTTAAACATATATTTATGCCTATGTTTGTTGCTTTGCTATCACATATATCTAAGAATCGCTAAGAATAATCCCTGAGCACAGGTCCATAAGTAAGCCTTGAGCACTGCAGGTTATTACCCAGTCTATATGTTTGCCCTCATCCTCAACAACAAAGAGAACAACTATGGTGATTTTTATGGCATTCTGCATGGGTATATGTGTGTACACGTAAAACTACAGGACAATTTTACAATCTGTAAATTGAAATTGTAATTGAAACCCCTAAAAAAACATTTGAGGTATTTAAAAAAAATAAGCCTGTGTATATATAATATATAATCATATTGCTTAGAAATTGGCTTACATAATGGATACCGAATCAAGAGTTCTAAGGTACTTATCACATAGAAGATATGTTACATGATTTTATACTTTAATTTATAGAAATAAATGTAGCTTTCAAGTATCCACCAGATTTTACCTAAATGTTATCAACCTATAGAAAAATAATACAAGAAGCTAAATATCGATATATTGATGAAAATAGGCCAGAGATAATATACCAAACAAAATGCTTTCTTACTTATGTTACAGTCAACCTTGGCACCACCTAAAATACTCTGATCATCTCCAAGAATTATCTCTGAACAAAGAACCAGAATATAAGCCCTGAGCACCACAAGATGTATCCCCCCAAAGATAAAGGCAATAAAAAATAGAAACAAATTAATAAGCAAGTGATACCTTTATTTTATTTTATACATTCATTTTAACAACATAGACCACTGATCTTATCTTTACTGACATAACTACCTTAAAAATCACATTCTTATCTTTACTGACATAACTACCTTAAAAATCACATTCTTATCTTAAAAAAACAAGATTTGTAGTTGATATTTAAGTTGAAAAAAGAATAGATAATTGTTTTTCTAAGTGACTCCAATTATATTAGATCAATTTCTATTTTAGTTTGTTTGAATATTTTGTCACTATTCAAATAAATGTTTTCCCAAGGGCTACATATTTAGTTCATCAGAGTGATGATAGATAATAAAATGCTAAATTCATATTTAACTCCATTTCATTATTTAATAGATATGTCTTTGTAAGTTAAGTTACAGTTTGTCCTCAACTTTAGATTTTCTCTATAATTGAGAATTTTCTATGTCTACTATATTGGCATTTTATTTTTTATTGATCAATATTATAAGTTATTATAATTCAAATTATAACATATCATATCGTATCATTCTATTAAAGTTTTAGTTTTAGGTACATTCCAAATGATGCTCTGGTGACTAGGAACCATGCCTATAAAACTTGAAGAACTTAGTTGATGGAACAATGTTAGGTCACGAATTGCAATGTGCTTTGACACCATGGATGATCAAGCCCACATCCTAGACCTCCAGACTACAACCTGAAATGCCCAAGAGGTCAATTGTGACTGGACAGCAATATCGAGCTAGAACATAATCACTATCTATGCTATCTATCTACCTGATCCCAGCTTTTCATACAACTATATTTTAACTAAGGGCAACATTAAAAATACATTTTCAAATACTAGGGAGCCATCTTTTTACTGTTCTAAAATTGACTGAAAAAAAGAACCAGTGAAAAATAAACAACTTGTCATTTTTTATTAATATTTTATATAAACACCTTGATTTCAAATATGATTGTTGGATTTCAGTCATGTAAAGAACACCCTCCTTCACCAGTGCAACATGCCAGAAGAATTTTTAAACTTAGGCTTGAGTCATTACTACTATTAATTTATAGAAAGTATAATATGTACCTTATTCCAAGGTTTCATTATATTTTGAAATGTCAGGTGAGTTAATTAACTTTAATATTCTCTGTGCTTTTCATTTGTGTTGTTTGGACCTTTAAAATATTTCTAACGATTTTATTTTTTTTTCTTAGAGTTCATTACTTCAAACTCTATTTCTCTGGGTATAATTTGAAGGAAATGGTTTAACTAAGTAAAATCACACTTCCTTTGGTTCTCAGATTTTGGTGTGAAAAATTAAAAGAATAAAGAGCAACAAACTGGATCTCTTTAGATTTGTAAAGTTTATTTTTGTTGCCTGGCTATAAGTCAGCTAGAATTTAGTCTGTACATTACATACAAATGACTAGTGTAAATTCAGCATCTCCCTAGAAACTGTAGGCACATTAAGGTTATAATGCAATTTCTGAGCATCCACAGTACAGTTATATTACCTTTGTATTTTATTTAAGGCCATCTTCAGAATCATAAAATATCTGGTTGCAACTTGTGCAGTTAGTGGTCCAGTTGACCCTACTGATATTTCTCTACTATATAATGAAAAATACTGCAGTTAAATATATAAAATATTCTTAATAAACCTAAATCAAAAAATATTCAGACTTTAAAAAGCTCTGAACATTTATAAGCAGCCTTTCTTTAAACTCATAATCAGGTTTATATTATTAAAAATACATAAGACTAAGTATTATGGAGAAGGACCTTTCAATTACTAAAGGGAAAGTCAAAGTGAACGCATGGTGTGAGCCATTCATATGAGATATGACTGGCTCTCAGAAGCTGGAACAAAATGCCAGCAAGGTATAAATGGCATCAGGGGTAGTCATGCCTATAAATATTTTCAGATTTATAGCGTTCAGTCTGCAGAACGTATTGTGTGAGGAAATTCAGTGTGAATGAATGGAAATTGTACTTCACTGGAGTAAGAAAAGGAAAAATTCAGTTTTATTTCTTGCTCAACATTTCTGCATTATGATCTCTCTAAGTGTCCAGCCATAAATCTGAGAAGAAACTCTGAAAATGGTGTAAAAATGGCCATTGTTAATCTGTCATAGGACTACTCCCTTCGTTCACTTATAAGAGAACATCACATGGGGCAGAACAAACAGTGAGACTGAAAAAGGAGGAGGTGGAGGAATTTGGCTTTTTTGGTCACTGAATGAAAATATTTGAGATTGTGATGAAACAATGATTAATTAATTTCAAATTACTTTCACTTTCAATGGTGATTTGTAGAGATTCAGAAATCATGTACATCAGTCCTGAAATTGGGCTGTTAATTTTTGATAGAGAGTCCATCATCATTCTTTGGTCCTTAGGGGGTTTCCTAGATGTTTTCTGACATTTTGTCATAAATTATCTTGCAGAATTTAATCTTTAGGGTTTGTTTTGTATAGGGGCCATATCAAGCATAGTTTAACTCTACCCATGCCTGTATGCTCAAGAGGTGGTGTTGACAATTATAGAGTCAGACATGTGCTAAAAATAAAACTCTATAATATGGAAGAATGTTTATAATTACATTGTAGAATATAACAGAATGCAATTATAAAAATATTCATACGGGAGATGGAATAAAATGACTGACACTTATTCTTCCTGTACTTTCAACCATTTGTGCCTTTTTGGAATATTGTAGAGCTTTCCCAGAAATATTCAGCACAGGTTTCTTTTTATTTTTTTATTAACTGTGTTTTTCAATGTTATTCTGCTTTGTTAATGGAATAGTTTTTCCCATTATATAATCTAAACATAGTTTGTGTTTATAGACTTCATTGATTTTTCTGTTTGTTTTGGGGCCACATCTAGTCTTGTTCAGGGCTAGATTGGTGCCCTGGGATAATTCCTCTTTAATTTTCAAAGAACCATATGCAGTTCTGGGGATTTGATTGAGGTTTTCACTCACGTAGGCAAGTGCCTTAATCCCTGTGCTATCTCTCTGAAATTTTAAAACTGTATTTTTTGTTTGTTTTTTTTTGGCCACACCAATGATGCTCAGGGACTACCCCTGGCTATGCACTCAGAAATCACTCCTGGCTTGGGAACCATATGGGATGTTGGGGAATCGAACACAGGTCCTTCCTAGTTCAATTGATGCAAGGCAAATGACCTACCACTGCGCCACAGTTCAAACAATTTTAAAATTGTAAAAAAATAGAGAAGACAGAATATATAATAGTTATTCACAGTTCCCTCTGATTTATGGAATATAATATAACATTGCACATTTGGAAAATTCATGAATATTGCTAGATTAATACTTCATTAAATTCATAATTTATAAAAATATTTTTATTTTCACCTTCAATTAAGTTAGGTTCTAGAACTTTGTCCAGGATGTCACAGTGCAGGTAGTACTCTTAGATCCTTAGATATTTCTTGGTTGATAATATTTTTTAGACTTTCATTTATCTTATATGACTTTCATAGTTTTGAAAACTGCTTCTTGAATAATTTATAGAATATCTTCTTTGGGATTTTTTCTAATTATTAAACAGAGGCTAATTGAGTTTTTGAAGAACATAAAAATAAAGTGCTATTTTTAATAATAGCATCTCAAGTGCAAATACTGTCAATATTATAAATTGTTGTTTATGTTGACATTTGTCTACCTGACTGAAGTTATTTATTTACTTAAATATAATTTTCCCCTTTTTTCTATGCTTAATTTTGAAAGAAAACAACCATATTGATCTTAAGAGAGTTTAATTCCCCTCCTTGAAGGCATATTATGTAAATAATTTATGTGAATCTTTCTTTAAGAGGAATTTTATTTATTTTATGTAATTAAATCATGTGTTTCAGTATATATACATGGATATTCGTTTATTGTTTAGATTAGAAAACAATACCATTTATTTTGCTGTTCAAAATAGCCCAAGCTAAATCATTGAGAGATTATTATGTAAAAGCACTTTATTCTTTGAATATACAAAGTGTGTCAGATATTTCTTATAATCTTCTTTTCCATCTATGTCATTTTGTTTGCCTTTTTTTTTTTTTTTGGTTATTTTTGTTTGCTTTTGTCACACCAGGCTATGCTAAGGATTTTGTTTGTTTGTCTTGTTTTGTATTTTGAATCATACCCTGTGACACTCTGGGGTTACTCCTGGCTCTATGCTCAGAAATTAATCTGGCAGACTCGGGGAACCATATGGGATGTCTGGGATCAAACCCAGGTCCATTTTGGGTCAGCCTCTTACAAGGCAAACACCCTACCCACTGTGCTTTCAATCAAGCCCCTATGCTCATAATTACTCCTGGCTCTTTACACAGAAATCACTCCTGGCAGTGCTCAAGGTAGCATTTGTCAGCCACATGCAAAGCAAGTGCCTTACCTACTGTACTATCTCTCTAGCCCATATTTATTTTTTGGGGGGGGGGGGAATGGGATGGGCACTCCTGTGAAGAGCTGGTGATCAACATGTAGTGCCAGAAATCAAAGCTGATTTACCTTTCCCATATACTATTATTATCCAATATATGGTTTTTATTTTATTATATGATTATTATTTGGGTTGGGACTAGTAACCATACCTGCTTATGCCTCAGAGTTCACTGTTTTCTTTTTAATCAGGGATCATATGAAGCCAGCTTCTCTATCTCTTGCCCACCGTTTTTCTTTCTACACACTCCAATATATGATTTTTTAAATAAAATATTATGACTATGGAATATTATAGTGGGCAAGGCTCATGCTTTCCACCAACCCACCGAAGTTTGATAATCAGTTACATAGTTAGGCAGAAGTTAGACAATTTAGAGAGGATCCTGAATATTTTGTGCTGGTTATTGGTTTCTATTTAATTTTGGGTCTCCCAAGTGGTAGGAGGTCAGGAGGTGAATCTATGGTGATCTAGACCAGCAGTTAAATAAAGGATATAGGATATGATGCTGTTTGAGCTTGGTTCTGGGGGGTGTCTCTGTTACCCCTACAGTGGTATATGCCTTGAGAACCATACCTGATCAGTTTCAGGGAACTCCAGCTTGAACACAAAAGGCATATAAAATATATTATTTATAATCATATGCTCTAATAAGAATATTTTCCATTTCAAAAAATGTATTATTAATATTCCCATTCTATAGTTTTACTTAGGAATGGAATGCTACTCATATTTATGAAGACCTTGGTTTTTTATGAGAAACATTTTTACTGAGGTATAATAATTTATAATAGAGATGATAATGTTATTTGATATTTGTAATGCAGGAACTCCCTGGCCATCAAGAGAACTATAAACTGAGGATGGTTGGGTCAGAGGCAAGAGGTAGAGTTGGATGGTGTCTTGCATCAGGTCTTGGAGTTATGGTGTAGGGATCTGTAACTCTAGTCATGGACATTGGATCAGTCAACAAAATTTCAAAAGTATAAAGTGTAGTTTGATACCTTTTTTATAATAATATAATTTTTATTTTAATCATAGTGACTTACATATCGTTCACAGTAATATTCCAGGTACATATTAACATGGAATCAGGGGAATTCCTACCACCGAATTGTCCTCCCACAACTGCTCCCATCCTGACTCCCATATCCTCCACTCTCACCCCAGGGGCTGCTAGAATGAGTGGTCCCTCTGTATCTAGTTTATTACTTAGTGGTCTTATAACTGTTTGGTCTTGGTACCTCCATTACTGCCCCCTCTAACTGGGAGGCGGGACTAGATAGTTCAAGTTATGTGGTTTTGTTTGAGGAAGAGAAAAGTAATAAAATGGGGTAAAAATCGACTATGCTGACTATGGGCAGAGTCCTTCTAGAGGCTCTCCTCCTTAGTTTGAGAGACGAAGGGGAAAAAAGGAGATGAAACACCACAACAGTTCAAAAAGAGGAATCAATTAAGATATCCAGTGAGCACTGCAGCAATAAAGTATGCACCACATAGTTGGCATTGTCTTGAGATAGGAAATATGAAGAGCGCAAAGAGGAAGTAGAGAAAAGAAGAAAAAAAAAGTAAATATATAATTAATTAATTGTCAATTACTTCAATATCTACTCCAAAACAAAGAAATAGACAAAAACTAGATAAAAGAAAAAAAAAGAAAAAAAGGAAAAAAAAGATTATTTTGTGCTGTTTGTCTTTTTATTTCCCTCCTGCATGGGTACAGTAAATATTGGGGTCATTCAAAATGGGAATCCCCTTGGCCTAAGAGATACAGGGTTTCTCCACCCTTGGAATATATTGTCATGGGATTATCTATAGACTCCTTTCAAGTTCATTTACTCTCCCCTTGATGCTTTTGTGGTGTATGGAAGATTTCTGCTCCGATCTGGATGTTTGATACCTTTTGAATTTAGTTAAGCGACAGAAAAATTAACTGGTGTTATATTTCCATCTTCATTTTTATTTTTTAATTTTTGGGCCACACCGGTGACACTCAGGGATTACTCCTGGTTATGCGCTCAGAAATGACTCCTGCTTTGGGAGACCATATGGGACGTCAGGGATTGAATCCAGGTCCATCCTGGGTCAGCCACATGCAAGGCAAATACCCTACCACTGTGCTATCGCTCCAGCCCGTATATATTTTCTTCTTATATTCATATAAATAAGCATAAAGTTGGTTTTACTCATAAGAATGTTTATTAATCTCTAAACAGCTCTGGTGAGATGACCTAGGACCTAGGTGTTTATGAACTAAAATTAAAATTTAGAATATTAAAATACATGTTTCCTCTGTATAAATTTTAGTTCACCTTATTAAATAATAAAGCAGGTCTGGATTTTGATTGATTAAATATTAAATTTCATTATTCCTACTTTCATGTGCTTATAAAAATAATCTTATATGATATAGTCTCAGTTAAAATTATAATCTCAGGTCATGCAAACAATCGATTCTTTTAAATTGGCAATTGTATATCTGAATGCAAAATGTTGAAATTATTAGTTAATATATATTTGATGATTAATAAGTAATATATGTTAAAACATATGGTTTGTTGTCATTGTTATGATCCCAAGATGTCACCACAATAATTAATATACACAATAAAATTAAAACTCTTTCTTAAATGCCTTTGTTCATTCAAAGAAGCCATTCATTTCTTTTGATCATACAAGATAATGATTAAATTCATATTACTTTGAATCTATCCAAAATTTTCATAATTTAGTATAGAAATAGCTATATTCTGTATGATTTGTCATATTTTACTTAGCACAATTATTTTGAGATTCATTGGTACTTTATTATTAACATATGCATATTGAATATGTTTATATGATTTATAAGTAGAAAAACTCATGTTAATGAATTAGCAAGATCAATATCAAATAATACATATAGACATAAATATCAAATACTTTTTCCTGGGTTATAAAAATGAGAATGTTAATAAAAAGGAAAATTAGAGGTGAGGAAATGAAATTTTGAGCACTGATAAGAGCATTGGTTTAAGTATTGGACATTTTGATCATATAGAATTTCTCTATCTTCATAAAAACATAAAATTCAACACTATTGGTTCAGAGTGATAGCACAGTGGTAGGGCAATTGCCTTGCAATGGAATCCCATATAGTCTCCTGAGTCTGTCAGAAGCAATTTCTGAGGGCAGAGTCATGAGAAACCTCTGAGACGCTCAGTGTGACCCCCCCAAAACAAAACAAGACAAAATAAAACAGAGTCAACAGTATTGTAAGCATATGACCCAAAATCTAATAATTTTTTTTAAAAAAAATGTGTTTACTAAGAAGGTAAAAAGGGGATAGGGATAGAATTTTGATTCTCTGTTAGAAGGAATCTCACACTCTATTGAGTTTGAAACCATACCACTGAAACATATTTTATAGTTGATTAAATACTCTATCAATTGCATATATAGTTATTTCTGCCATTTGCCTTTTTATGAAGATGTGAGTTATTCCTACTGCCTAGCTATTACACATAAAGATATTATGGCTTTTTGTGTACATGTTTTTGTGTGTATGTATATGTTTTAATTTCTATCATTTCTTCTGGGAGACCCTAAAAGTGGAATATTTAACCATAAGTCTAAGAAGTGTTAAGGAACACATTAGAATTTAATAACTATAATTTCTCCAGTAAATTTGCTTATTCACTTTTTCTAATTCTTTGATCAGGGCAAGGCAGTGTAGGAGCAGCACAATGCATTTTCATGAGCTAGTTTCGAAGCCACTTTATCTAATATTTCCTTAAACACTGATGTATTTGCTCGCTTCTACAAATGGATCTTTGTTTGGTGACAAAATATGGAGAGAATGATTCTTTCTTAGGGGTCTTCTAAATATTTGTTTTGTTATATATTCAGTGTCATTTTACTCTATATATAAACTGTCAACTTAGGCTACTTCATTCAACTAATACAGAGAATTCTTCTGTACCATCAGGCAAACTTCAATCTAATAACCCTGACTAATACTTCCAAGCATGTAATATAGATCTAAATTACTGTCTTACTGAACAACATTGCCCTGTAATGTGAAAACTACTTCATGTTTTTTCATTGTTAACTTGAGTCAAACAAGTGTGTCAAAGTTGGACATCTTCTGCTTAGCCATACATAATATTCATGGCTGGAACACAGCAGGCAATCTTTCTTTATTACTATGCCTGAGATTACTTTGCAAATCCAGATAGATGAATTTGGTTAGGACTGTTCATATTATACTGTACCACCTGACAATTTCTGAAAATAAAAGATTTCCTGTTGGTTAATAAAATACATATTTCCACTGGGAGAAAACAAAACTTACTCTGAAAATATTCACAATAAAATAGGTTTGTAAAACCAGTTGGTAAAAGGCTGAAACATGATGCATGACATAATGAAGTAAGTGCTTTTCTGGATCCACAGAGCTAAATAGGAGCTTAGGTAATGTGGGACCTGGTAAAGGATATTTATTTGTCTTTGCCAGCACAATCTTCTCTAGTATTTGCTCTGATAATAAAGATGTACATTGCAATTTCCCGCTCACCTACTGAAGCTTTTGTCTATGTACATCTCAGCTTCTAATATTGTGTCATATTGATAGTCCTAAGGCAAAGTAACAAGGGAGCTGTGCTGTCCTGTGGGGAAAATTGCAGTCGTGCGCTTTTTTAATAGCTGGCATGTCCTTGAATAACACTTTCATTCTTAAGCAGATTTTTTCAACACTCACTGTTTATTTTTCCCCAAAGGTCAAAAATAGTATTTATTGCAATTTATTATTTATTATTGCAATTCATTGCAAGAAATTATAAAAAATATAACCACCAAATTATAGGGAAGAAGTCCCATGCACTAAACCAAAACTCTTATTTTCCTTAGTATATGTGCAATGTGTTTTCTTTGAGAATGAATTTGTATTTATGGAATAAGTTAACAGGTCTACGGCCATACCACCCTGAACGCACCCGATCTTGTCTGGAAAAAGTTAACAGTACATTAAATATAGTTCTTGAGATATTTGTAGAATAATTGCTTATAAAAGAAACATTAGTGAATTAATTTAGTTAGCCTCTTTGTAACTACTAAGAATAGTATGTTTGATGTATAAGTTTGAAACTATCTTTGAGGTGAAGTAAAGTATGTTTGACATAAATATGCAAATGCATTCAAATTTGTACAATATGCATATCAGTATTTGACCTCAAAATTATAGGCCAGGATGTGTTAACAACTGGTACTAATATCTCTGCTTCCAACACCAACATTATTACCACCCCTGCTTTCACTCTTCCTAAGACTATGTCCTAATTTAGGACACTAGAACCCTCCCATCTCTTAGAGTATTTGTACTGCCACAATTCTCAGTGAGATAATTAATAACCTAAGTAGAAATAATTTTATGTTTTCCTATCAAGGCAAGATAAGTTCAATAGGTTGTTTTTATGTTCTTATAGGTTCCTATGAAAGGAACTTAAGATGAAATATTATGTTTCTTATTGCAGAAGAGTGCCAAAACTTCTGAGCTTTTCTTTAGCAAATGTATAATATCTTCCCTGATATTTATAATAATGAATTATTATATAACATATAATTACATATATAATTAATGTGCTTAATTATATACATAAATAATACATAAATAAGTAATGCATAAATAAATAAAGTAATTCATATATAATACATAATTAAATCTCAGCATACTTTAGTATTAACAATAGAATTGAATTGAATTTTATGAAATATAGTTCAGTATGTTAATTTACTTTTGAACAAGTTAAAACGTGTTTGAGGTCAAATGCATTAAAATAGCATTTTATTGGGATTTGAGTACTTAATGTTTATAATATATTCTACCACAGTTTTTGCATTGTAGTGAGATTTGCTTAGATTTTTTTTAGTTAGTTCTTAGGTTTTCTTTTCATAGCTTACAACTTCCAAATTAAACTAAAATTCTTTTAATCATTTTGATTTTCAATAAAGCTTAATTCATATTTAAATTAAAAACAAATGATTCAGAAACCATTTTCTGGAAAATCGATTGGCACACTTGGATTCATCATCAGAGCTAAAAATGAATTCATCTCTACCCTGGTGTAAGTCAAATCTCAGGTTTTCAATCTGAGAAGCAGGAGTGATTTCTTTCATTTGGATTTTCAAAGACATTTTATAGTCGAGGTAGGTGGCAGTGAAACACTGACAAAGAAAACCATCATTTGATTCGGACACCAATTTACTGTGATCCAGAAATTATGTTTGGAAGAGGGAGCAGGAGATTAGGAATTAGTTTGGTGTGGTTAGTTGATAAAAGCCCTAAAGATCTGCCCTGCCTTTCTCCATGGGCAGTTTATCCCTGCTGCTTGAAGCTTACATTCTAGACTTACACTTTTTTAACAGCTCAATACACACATTTGCCATAGATTTGTGAATCTCATGGTTCATGGTTTATAAAATCAACACTGACCACATCATTATGGATCCTTATTAGCTGTGTCATAAAGCATAGCTATATCTTTTCTCCTTAGCTATTGACTTAAAATGGTAACATTTATCTTTTCAATTTTTATCATGAAAACTGAATGAGAAAAGAAATGTGTAGTAACCCAGAAAAGTGTTAAAGGCTAGATAAAAGAGTTCAAATAAAAATGTTTACTTCAGCTTACTCCACAAGGAGGAGAATTTCAAGGATTCTCATTTAAGTATAGATTTTTCCTATATTTGTTTGAACCCTCTAAATATACGCTTTCATCCAGACTCTATTCTTTATAGTTTTATTAGCTTTAATATATTTAGTTAAACATCAGGCTGGAACACTCATGATAGTTTTTACAAATTTGGGGTGCAGTCCTCAAAGTCAGAGCAAGATCACCACTTTATGTGACTGTTATGACTTTTACTTTTTGCTTTTCCAGAGTTATTAATCTCATTACTGTTTTAGGAATAGAAGAATAACTACCTGACAGCTCTCTCCTAGGAAGAGATTAAACCTAAAATACTATTTACCCTGTATGAGCCTATTATTATTTGAGTCCTCAGAACAGTTTAACATAAATGGAAGTGATGATAACGAACACTGACTATGATAATCTTCATAATCTAGACTCAATGACACAGCACTGAGTGATTCAATACCTGAAAGACTGCAAGAATCAGATTAATAGAGACATTTCATAGAAAATCTATGAACTAATAAGGCTGAAGTTTGTAACTCCTCTTAAGTTCAAAATTTATCTGCCCAAGTTCTTCTGTCTGACAAGTTCAGTCACATCTTCTTATAAAATATAAATGTATATAGTTTTTTCCTTTTATTGGTTTCCCAAGTGCATTATACCACCTTTATTGGGGGGGGGGGGCACTGAAACCATCTAGAAGGATGCTGGTAGTCTCAGTTTTATTGTAGGCATTTTCAATATTTACTAAGGAAGATAGATTTCAGGTTGTTCTCAGGAAGGACATGTGAGAGGTTGGTTCTGAAAAGAGATGAGAGGACAAATAATTATATGATCTGCTGGGTATTTTTTTTACGCAACTTAGCATTAACAAACACTAGTTCAGTTATTAGAGATTCAGGGGTATAATCTGACTCACCCTGATTTCTTTGATTCATTCCATTTTTTATGGAATAATTCACCTGATGTTATGTTTGTATTAATGTGTTCAAATTTGCATTTGTATTATTTGGGAAAGGAAAAATATATAGCCTACTCAATGTAGAGAGGTGATAATGGCCCCTAGACAGTTTTCTATTATTTTTAAACATAAAAAGACAACCAATTATGACAAACAGAGATATATGCCTTCATTCTCAACCAATTTATTTAAGAAAATTTATTTTCTTATCTATAAATTTAGTTGTATTCACTAAGACATTTGGGATGTATATATTTTGTAACAAAATATGACAGTTTGGATTAAGCATGCATATTAGGCACAGAAAAGAATATTACCTTTTTTTCTATCTTCAGGAGAGTGAGAACAGTATTTGCAAAATATTTTGAACTCATATGATTAATTTGAAAACATTTTATATCAATTTACAAACTCCACAGATTTAGTAGATCTTCCCAGTTATAGAGAACTCCTAAACCTAAAGAAACATTTCATTTAGATTAATGCCATGCTTTTAGATATTAATTCATAAAATCATAAATTAGAACTTTTATAAATTATTAAGTGTTACTTTCCATTATCATTTTAAGATGAACACATACAAGCAAGTAAAGCCTTTGATTAACAACACCTAAAAATTGCTATTAATATTATAATTAAAATTTATCAAAATAGCTTATGTGTATCTATATAAAAGGCACTCAAATATACTGATTATTTTTCTTGATTTTCTAACCCACTTATTACTAACCAAATAAATTTAGGCTTTATGTTCTGTGGTAATAATTTATTCATTATTAATAAAAATTTAAAAAGAAGTAGCAGAGAATAAATCAGATTGGTAAGTGCTGCTAGTATTTTATTCAAGTTTGTAATTTTATGTTCATTAAATCTTCTGAATCAGTTATTTACTTACAACTAAAATTAATGTATAGTGCCCTCTTCTGTCCTGTAACCATAATGGTATCATGTTACATGCACATTTTGTCCAAAAATTTAGATGTGCAAGAGTAAATTTATATCTATAGTTTCTTAGTCAATTAAGCTTTCATTTTGTTCATAGAAAATTTAAATATACATATTGGATCTATCTCTTATACTTATGACCTCTGTTGGGTTAGGTAAACTGATGTTCTGGATTAATTATTGTCTAACAGTGCATTACCCTCCTTACCATCAGGGGATATTTGGGAATATTTGAAGAGATTTAGAGCATTTGTGTCTGTATTTATTTACTATAATGTTTACATTTATTATAATATAATTATCATGTTTACAGTATTATTAATATTTATCATCTTTTGGGGGGGCTGCGGGGCATACCTGGTGACTCTCAGGAGTTACTCCTGGCAATGTGCTCAGAAATCGCTCCTGGCTTGGGGGACTATATGGAATGCTGGGGAATCAAACCGAGGTCCATCTTGGGTAAGCCGCTTGCAAGGCAAATGGTCTACTGCTGTGCTATTGCTCTGGACACAACATTTGTGATCTTTATGTATATAGTTACTATATCTCACCATTACCACACTACCAAGAATACACATGGCCTTCTGTCACCTTTATGAGATATCTTTTAATTGTTGCAAGTTGGGAACTTGGGAGTGCCCTACTACTTGTAGTATATACTGCCTAGGGATTGTAGGGCTGTAGCAATAATACAGAGGTAGGACATTTGCTTTGATTTGGACAACACTGGTTCAATCCCCAGCGTCCATTGTGGTCCCTTGAGCCAAACATGAGTGGTCCCTGAATGCAGAGCTTGGAGAAAGACCTGAGATTACCCAGTTATGGTCCTATAACAATAAGCAATAATCAAATGATGAATGGTGACAAATATCCCTAACATATATGATATTTATGATATATGGTAAGATAGTGTTTAAATCCAAATTTTTTCAGAGTAAGATATCAATAGCACTATGATTAAGAAAACTGTTTTTTAGAGTCACAACTCCATAGAAAGGGATGAAGAGACTAATCAGTATTTTCTGATCCTGGTTAATAATAAATAGTCAAGGGGCCCAAGTGATGGCCCAAGAGATAGGGCATTTGCCTTGCACACACTGACATATGATGGACTACAGTTTGATCCCTGGGCTTCCCATATGGTCCCCCAAGCCAGAAGTGATTTCTGAGTGCATAGCCAAGAGTAACCCCTGAGAGTCACTCAGTGTGGCCAAAAAACCAAAAGAAAAAGAAAAAAAAAGGAATAAATAATAATAAAAATGGTCTAATGTTCTAACTAATGAAGCTAATTTTTGTTTGCTACATGTTCTTTTTGTGATATTTGTGTCATAGAAATATTTGAAATTATTGCCTGGTTTAAGTAAATATTACAGTTAACCTAAGATCGTTTTTATTCAGATTGTTTCCTTAAGGAATATGGTAGAATTAAAACTGACAATAGTGTATAGACATTGTCCTGGTCTTCCATATATAAATGTTTTGAGCTTAAGAAAAATATTACTCTACACAAAGCATTATTTCCAGGGCCCAGAATGATAGTACAGCAAATAAAAGCCTTGATTTGCATATAATCAACCTAAGCTTAAGAACCAGCCTAGACATTTTCCCCCAAGCCTAGCTAGGAGTGATTCTTGAGTACATAGCCAGGAGGAATCCCTGAACACCGTCAATTATTTCTTTTTTAAAATATTTTATTTTATAAAATAATCTTGATTTACAAATTGTTTTACAGTTGATTTTTAGGCATGTAATACCTCAAAGCCAATCTCAGCACTGTTTATTTTACATCCACTCTCACCAACACTATTATCCCTCTACCTCCTACATCCTGTTGCTGGCAACTATAAAATACATTGAGGAAAATAGAAAACTTTGGAGAAGATTTGGACATCAAAGGTGTTTCCAATGATCTGCTACTACTGGCAAGGACAATAAAATAGAAAATATGGGAGTACACCAAATTAACAAGCTATTGTATAATCCAAAAACAAAAACAAACATGGACTAAAACTAAAAGAAAGTTGAATGGGAAATGGGTTTATATTATAAAAAGATTAATGTTAAGGATATACAAATAACTTACAAACATCAGCAATAACAACAAAAAAAACTAAAATCTCTATCAAAAATGGGGGAGAAAATGGACAGACACTTCACAGGAAGACAAGTGGTCATTGATAGGTACATGAGAAGTGTTAATCATTAAGGAAATATAAATTAAGGTAACAATGCAATAGCAACTCACAATGGTGAGAAGGGCACGAATCAAAAGTAGTAGGCAAATGCCGTACTGCTTGTGCCAGAAAAATTTGGATAAAACTGAAGTTAGGTCCACAGAGCTCTATGGTGATAAGGATCATTGACATTAAAACTGCATGAATGCATACTAGGCAACAAAATATTAGATATAATATTCAAAATTTTTATATGAAATGAGCTGATTCATTTTGCATAAATTAATATTTTATTTATTATATTTTATTATGTATTTATTTTTATATTTTTACTTTATATATAATATTATAATTTATATATATTATAATTTGTATGTACTATATTTAAACATATTTATTTTTTATATTTTTTAATTTTTATTTATTATAGTTCTTTTTTTGTTTGTTTTTTTGGGCCACACCCGTTTGATGCTCAGGGGTTACTCCTGGCTAAATGCTCAAAAATCGCCCCTGGCTTGGGGGGACCATATTGGACACTGGGGGATCGAACTGTGGTCCTTCCTTGGCTAGCGCTTACAAGGCAGACACGTTACCTTTACTGCCACCTCTCCGGCCCATAGATCATTGTTTTTAAAGAGGTATTTTATGATAGACTTTACATTGACAATACAAAATATCTGTGTTATAAGCTCAGTAATATAGAAACTTATTACTTTGGGAAAGTATTGGACTTGAACAGTAGTATCAGACTACAAGTGCGTTTGCTGTGATGATTATTTCATTTTAGTAACAAGTAATGAATAGTCATAGATATATGATTTATGATTACACCATATGTGTAATTTAGGATATGATTAATCCTCAAAATAAAATGTCAAAAGACATGAGTAATGTTTCCTAGTTTATTTTTCCTTTCTTTTTTTAAAGTGTATATTTTCCAATTGAATAATGTATTATAATGTAGATATAGGTGCATATATTTCCATTTTTTCATTTTGTTTCACCATTTTTATTCTTTTCATTCTTTCCTTTTCCTTTCTTCTTACCTTCCATCTTTCCTTTTTAGCTTCTTCTCTACCTTCTCGCCTTCCTTCTTTTCTTCATTTGTACCCTCTTTGCCTCCTCTTCCTTCCTTCCTTCCTTCCTTCCTTCCTTCCTTCCTTCCTTCCTTCCTTCCTTCCTTCCTTCCTTCCTTCCTTCCTTCTTCCTTCCTTCCTTCCTTCCTTCCTTCCTTCCTTCCTTCCTTCCTTCCTTCCTTCCTTCCTTCCTTCTTCCTTCCTTCCTTCCTTCCTTCCTTCCTTCCTTCCTTCCTTCCTTCCTTCCTTCCTTCCTTCCTTCCTTCCTGCCTTCCTTCCTGCCTTCCTTCCTGCCTTCCTTCCTTCCTAACACTTCTCTTCCTTTCTTCATTTCTACCTTCATATATATTCCTTTCTTCTTTCCTCCCTTTATTTCTCCCTATCCTCATTCCTTTACATGTTTCTCCCTTTATTATTTCCATTTATTTTTTAATTTTATTTTTACTTTCATTTCTGCTGTCAGTTATTGAACCCAGGTTTTCACACATGCAAAAGTTCTGCCTTGAGTGTATCTCTGGCCTCTGGTGAATCTTTTAAAGTTCTAAAATGAGCTAAAGAAAGTTATTTTTTCTTATATTTTGAATTGAAAAAGTTAGTTGCAAAGCATGAATAGTATAGATATTTTAATCAATAGTAATTATGTAGATGCTACGTATCTGGCGATATCAAGAAAGTAAATTGTAGTTTGTCATCACCTCTCCATTTAAATGATATTTACCCATTTTATCCATTTTTTAATATTAGCAGTATTTGTTATTTACATTATCATGTAAATAATTTTGTATTACATTATATGTTTAGTATCCATTTTTTATAAAATAAGCCAACATATCACCTCAAAAGTGATTAAAGCAATGCTATTATTTTCTTAGTTTCTTATAAATTTAGTCTCTTAAAATGTTCCCTTAACTGTATGTTTTTGCAATATTATCAAATTTCCTACAATAAAGATTACAAAATGTTGCCAACAAGGGTTTAGCATCCCCTGCATTGATTTTGTTCTGGAAAGGAAAAGGTAGGTTGTGATGGTTTTGTAACAAAATCATTAACTCTAAATACAAGAAAAACCCACAAAACAAAAAAAACAACAAATCCCTCATAGTTGTGATTAAGCAAAACGTATAAACATATGTCTCCATCAGGGTCACCAATAATAAATGGTACTTGTGACTGTTGGTGCTAGTAGTTATTTTAAATTTTTATTAAGTTACTTATCTTTTTATTGTTAAAGTGAGCTTTTTATTCTTAACTAATTAAATATTGTATTTAAACACCATGATTATAAAGTTTTTGTGATTAAGCTTTTCTCAAGCAATGTACATCTCCTTAAACAGTACCCATTCCATACCCCCAATGTGCCCAGTTACTCTACTCCCATCGACATTTCCTGCCTCTGGGGCAGACATTTTACTTTTCTCTCTTTACTTTTCTCTCTTTCTTATCTTTCCCTTTTAATTTCCTTTTAGACATGGTGGTTTGGACTATTATTCAGGATATTTATTTTCAGTTGACTGAAATATTGTAATGGATGATGAAGATTTTTGTTGGCATATGATAGAACGTAATTCCAGTAACCAACAATAGACATATATAAGAGATCAGGGACAGCAGACAAGCTCTCACTGCAAAATATAAAATAAAGGGAACTTGATGGAACTTTTTCCTGAAGTTGCCAGACTGGTGATATAGCAAGAAAATAAATCGAAAAGTTCCCATTTCAAGCATTTTATGAGAAAAGTACACAATAATCAACATGAAATATAGGACAGTGTCAGAGTTCCAGGTGGTACATTTATGCTCTTAATATCTAACAAGAAAATAAGTTGCTTAGGTATATAACTGCTTGAAGTTTGAGCAAAGAAATATTCAGAGTACAACTTGTTACAACAATCACTCAGCATAATGGAGACCTTCATTAGAAGATATTAATTTCCAGAAAGAATAAGCTGAATCAAATGTAAAGAGATGGGTGAAATTTAAAGTGAAGAAAGTGCTGTGAGATGATAAAGAATCTGAGATCTCAGTGATTCTTAATTTTGATGCATGATTTGAACTAAATTACTAATTTCCTTTGATGGAACTAGGGCAGGTCTGAAATAAACAGAGCAATGCATAAAGCAATCCAGTTTTGCTCGAAGGCAGCTTCCAGTCAGATGGACAGAGATAACTTTATTTTTGTTGTTGTTGTTGTTATTATTTTTATTGTTTTGAAGGCCACACCTGGCAATACACAGGAATTAATCCTGGTTCAAACGTCAGGAAAAGATAACATTTTTGTCTCTTTTTTTAAATTTTTATTTTGACCAAAATGTATTACAAATCTTTCACAGTAATTTTTTAGGTACATAGTGACATTGAATAAGGGGCATTCCCACCACCAATGTTATCTCCCCTCTACCTCTGTTCCCAGCATGCATCCAATATCCCCTTTCTTTACCCCCTCTACCCGGTTGCAAGTTTAATTGGTCCCCTCTTTGTCTAGCATGTTGTAGATTGGGTATCAATTTTGTTGTCATTGGCTTTGGATTTGGTGTTTAAGTATGAGCATTTTTTTTATTTCTACTTAATCTTCATACAACTGTCTGGTCTTGGTATCCTCCATTATTTCCCACTCAATTTGTGATGTGGAACAAATGGTTCAAATTATGTGATTCTCTTTGAAGGAAAGAAAAATAATAAAAATAAAATGGGGCAAAAATAAAACAAGCAATAAAATGGAGGAGTACTTCTAGAGATAACATTTTTATTCATTTTTAATTAAGAAACTTGAATGTATTTTTCAGGAGGGTTTTGTAGCAGTTGAAATATTGCTTAAAGATGAAGTTTTCTAGTTAAAGCACATTTTAGGTTAATTATGGTAAAACATTTTTTTTTTTAAATTTACAACAATGGCTAACATCTTTATTTTCATTTTGAACCTGGGGCAATTCAGCCATTAAGAAACCTGGTGTTAACTCATTCTTGGCAGGACACCATATATGTGTACAAGCTATAGATATAGAAATGTCTATGTAAATATAGATATATAGCTATAGATGTACATGTAGATATAGATATATAGCTTTAGATGTAGAGAAATATATAGATATATAGATATGGACATATATAATGAATATAGTTTTATATATATATACATACATACATACATATGTTTTGGGGTCAGCTAGAAAAAATTTTGGGGTTCAGCACTCAGGGTTCACTCCTGGCAGGATTGGAAAACTATGAGCTGTGCTGAGGACTGTCCTGGGGTCACTGTGTGCAAAGCAAGTCCCTCCCTGCTATACCAGTGGTCGGCAAGCCGAGGCTCTAAAGCTCTTTCCACTTTTGAATGTGGCTCTTCTGTGTGCCGGATAGCCACTTCAGGAGTCAGAACTCTGCTCCTAGCCTCTGTCAGTGCACGCTCTGTGTGGCTCTCAAAATAAATTTCAATCGTGGTTTTGGCAAGATTTGGCTCAGTTGAAAAAAAAGGAGGTTGCCCACTACTGTGCTATACTCTATCTCCGTCACAAGGGAGACACCATATTGATGACAAACTTATTTCATAGAGTCCCAAAGCTCAGAATGCGTGGATTAAAACCATCATGATCCTCCTGAACCCTCATAACTGGCATTAAACGAGTGTCTGACCAAATCTGACGTAGTAATACCTTTAAATTTTTGTTCTATGGTGTTGTATTATTGTGTGCTTAAACATAATTTTTAGATCATGTCTAAGAAATTGAAAAAAACAAGGAAATAAAAACATTGAATTTGGAAAAACATAGAACATTTTTGTTTGAAATATAAAATATGAAAGAATCATAAAAATGATATGTGACTATATGTTATTATTATGCTTTATGTTCACATTTAACTATATTTTTGGTTATTATTAACAATTTTATTTCATGCATTGAAACTTAATAAGTTTTTGTGATGGAAGTGGAGTTTTTTTCTAGGCATTACAGAGCAAACAAATCTCCAACACTAAATCAATAGCAAGTATATAACAAAGGAAGAGGAAATGATTTGAGAAAAGGGCAAATACACCTGCCTGAGAAAAAGACATTTAATTGCTTTGCTTCACCCTTGAAATTTAAAATAATTTAATTTACAGGGACCACAGTGGTAGGGCATTTGCAATGCGTGTAGCTACCCAGGACATACCCCAGTTTGAATCCCTGTATGGTCCACAGAGCCTGCCAGGAGCGACTGTGTGCCAGGAGCACAGAGTCAGGAGTAACCCCTGAGGACCACTGGGTGTGGCATAAAACAAAAAAAATCAAAAATACTAATAATTTAATTTACAGAGGCTAAGAGAAAAGATGACTCATTCTAGGAAAGTATGGGATGAATGGACTTGGGGCTACTCCTGGCAGTGTCAAAAGGTCGGTGCCAGAGATTGAAGTCAGGAACTCATACCTGCCAGGCCAACACTTGAGCTATCTCCTAGTTAAAACTTTTGGCATTTAAACTATTTATGATACTGTGAGATACCCAAACTCACAAGGTAGAGAAGTGTGGCTGCCTGTTGAAAGTCAAGTCCACATGGAAAAATGGAATATCACTTGGACTTGCCTATCTCCAAGGTGACAACACCAATACACAAAAGATTACTGGAATCAGAAAAGGTGACTTGGGGAAACTTAATGCCTGAGTCCGGATTTGAATATAATTAGATCACTAGAGTGTTTTGGAATCTATCCCTTAGGTTTGCTAGAAATTGAAGTTACATAGGAAAAGACAAGATAATCATGGGATTAGAGATTGAGAAATATTTCAGCATGAATCAAGAGAAAAGAAATAATGACTCTCTGAAAACCTAACTAGTCTTAAGAATTGAAAACTGAAGAAAATTCTACTTATTGTTAGGCATGTAATTTTAAAACTGAAAACTACCATACAGAAATGTTATCAATGTGTCATTTTGGGAAGTAGGAAAATGCAACAAATGTTTTATGGAAAAGGGAATGAAAGAACTGGCATAATAGCTTGTTTGAAAGCAACATTTCTTTATGTTAAATTATTTATTCTTTAAAATCCCAGGAAATTTTTTTGTAATCATATTGGTGGCATTTTAATGCCATATGTCTTAGAATAATCACATAACTAGATTAATAGTAACATCAGTAGTGAGGGGCTATACTACGAAGACCATCTTCATTTTGATCATTTTGGATACTAGTCTAACAAGGCTTTGCTAGTATTTATATGTCATAAAATTTACTATTTTAAAGTTTAAACAGTGGATTTTGATGTATTTATGAGACTAACTCTAATTCTAGGACATTGTTAGCATCACAGAGAGAAATCACATAGGCATTAGCAGCCACTGGCCACTCTCTCCCACTTCCACCTTTTTTAGGAACTGTCGTCCATTTTTTTTCGGCTGATTGTCCTATTCTTGACCTTGCATTTAAATGAAATCATAAAAATGTGGTTTTTGTAGTTAAATGATTTTACTTAGTATGTACAAGTGTTACCCTTGCTGTAGTACTCCATTGCTTTTCATGCAGTGAAATATTATTACTGCTCAATAATATTACATTGTATGCACTTACAACACTTTTTATTCACTCGTTGCTAAACACATGAATGATTTTGACTTTGGGCCATTGTGGAAGTTATGACTAGTTCTTCACAATTTTTATGAGCACATTTTTTTCTTTTCTCTTGGGGCGTAACAAAATATGGAATGGCTAGGTCGTATTAGTCTCCAGGCTTTCTTATAGGTACTGCCAGATAGTTTTTCCAAATAGCTGTACCATTTTACCTTCCCCCTAACAAGGTTGTATTTCCTCCTTATAGACCCCAGAGGAACTGGAGGAGGTTTCTGACATGGAAGAGGAGTATGAAGTTCAAAGTCATACCAGTATTCAAACTGAAGGAAAAACCGACCGGGTATGTGTGTTATGCTTGCTTTTAATCAGCCCAGACCTCTCACAGATGATACTTCTTGATTAGGAGCTGGATTTAGCAAACACAGGGAGAAATAATTGCTAAAAAAAAAAATGAGCAGCAGAGGAGTGGGGATAAGGTGGGATTATTCCTTCTATCTTGAGAATTCCTGGAAAGGATATTTGAGTCAAGTAGTAAATCACTCCATTCCAATTTTAATTTTTCTAGCAGTCACTGGAACTTGAAAGATGATCTCTACCTGCCTATTTAGATACAAAAGTGAAATAATATATTATAAATATACTCTTACATTCTAAAAATGAGTTTCAGGGGCATTAGTGAAGTTAAGAAAGAACAGAACTATCAAACCAGAGTCAACAACAATGAAATCTCGAGATCCAAACTTTAATAACCAAGCTTATGAAGGTGCCTATTATGATCTCAGTCTCGGTGGGAAGGTGATAAGGGATAAACTATGTGATTATTAGTGGAGGAAAGTTGTACATTGGTGGTGGGATTGGTCCTGAAACATTGTATGTCTAAAGCTCAATTATGAATATCTTTGTAAATAACAATGTTTAAATTTTAAAAATTAATAGTAAATTTTTATAGTTTCTTTTAAAAGTAGTATAGGCCACCTACTGTCTGGGGGTTCTGAAGTCAATTAATTCTGTTTGTTTCCTTTTATCAATTTTATTGATTACCCTAATTCTGATACTGCTGATTATATTTTTCATGCATATATCATTTCACACCTAACATCAAAGTACCTGTCTAAGGACCCTTTCCAATGACCTCCCACATTGTGAGCGATTTTCACATAGATTAAATCTTTCAATAGATTAAATCTCCCATTTCTATATGCAATTGATTATGTTATTGTTCTTCTGTTTAACACTTTCACAGAATCACTACATGTCACCAGTAGAAATTATCCTGAAAATCTTCTATTTCTCAGATTTATATTTTACTATGAAAAGTTTTGTGATCACACAATTCATTTGGAAAAAAAAAAAAACAACCTCTAGGTAACAATTTCACCATTGTCTGATGGCAAGAAAAAACCATGACCAATGAATTTCTGGAGCAATATTATATTCAAGCTGATCACTTTGTTCTCTCATAAATTTTCCCTGAATAAGTTCTAAATAGCTTTCATGTAAATTCACTTTTTTCCTTAAGGCTTTTTTAAGTTGTGATGTGGAATCCCTGTGGAAACATCTCAGACATTATAATACATTATAATACATATACAATTCTGTGTAAAACATTACCACCCCAAAGAAAAACCCTTGACTAATTTATTCTCTTCCTTTCCTTGGATGGAATATTTTAAAATTTATTTTCTATATATCCTAAAAGTTATCCAGGGAGGCCACACACCTATTCTTACAGCGGTGATCTAATTAAATTCAATCTTTGAATTACTTACCCTCCTTTTATTCCCCCCAAGGTTCTACGTTAAATTTTCTAAGATCTATTTCTCAAATTAACTGCCTTCCATTCTCAGTCACTACTCTTGGGAAACATCAAGAAATATAGTCACTTAATTTACACTGTTGAATTCTAACATTAACTTTGGTACATTGATATTATTCTGGCTTTACTAATAAGATTACAGAGTCTCAGTTTTATGCAATTTCTATAGTAAATGAATTATCCTTTCAGAGTAAGAACTTTGGTAATTACCACATGTTAATTCACTGAGGACATTGTGTGAAAAGGCCAGATCCACTAATAACAAATAGGCCACTACTCAAAACCACGACGAAGCTGATACAGAATTGATAAAAATAAATGAAAGAGAACAAGATAAAGCATGCTATAGCAGTTTGAAAAGAGTGAAAAAGAATACACATTGTCTTTTAAATTTGAAAACAAAAATATTATCCAACGGAGAAAAGTTAACTCCAAGGACACCTTCTAATTAAAACCTCATGTGATTTTGAAAAAGATTCTGCTTTCATATTTAAAGTTTTTGAGATGATTGTCTGGGACAATAGCACAAAACTGTCTCCCAAATTATTTATTTGAGAAGCATCCAAACCGTACAGTTTTGGTTTTAACATTTGAATTTCTTATGTCTAGCAACCCATTATTTTTTATATTTAAGTTTTTATACTTCTCAGAGCATTTAGCAACTCTGCATCTTATTATTATTGCTGTGTTAAGAATCAAACCTATTGGCTCCTGATTCTGTGCGTGGGACACTGGAAGTGCTTGAAAAACTACATAGTATTAGAAATGGAACATAGGCATCCTATAAGAATGCACTTTGGGGCCCGGAGAGATAGCACAGCGGCGTTTGCCTTGCAAGCAGCCAATCCAGGACCAAAGGTGGTTGGTTTGAATCCCGGTGTCCCATATGGTCCCCTGTGCCTGCCAGGAGCTATTTCTGAGCAGACAGCCAGGAGTAACCCCTGAGCACTGCCGGGTGTGACCCAAAAACCAAAAAAAAAAAAAAAAAAAAAAGAATGCACTTTGCCCTGTTAGCTATTTCTCTCTATATATATTCTACTGAAAAAATCTAGTATTTCTCTTCCAGACTTAGAGTGTTATTTGACACATGTTCTAAATAGTGTTATGTTGAAGAGAGGCACAAAGTTTTAAGGGGGAATCCACTGAAAATATTTTGGATACTCATGTCTTATTCAATAAAAAATCTCAGGCCACTCTGCTAGATAAGTGTGTGGGTTCCTTTCAGATTGCTACGGTTATCAGGAATTACCTGCCCCTTCTGTTACTATTTTATGTAGATCATACTATAATAAAAGAGCCTAAAACCAAATTTATTTGTAGTAATGGAAGTGTATTTTTAAATGATTTTTGGTATATTTTTCTTCCAGTACTTTTCATTCAATGTTATATATTGTTGCTATCATCAGTGACATATGTTGTTGGGAAATGTAAAGGTCTGTAAATAACAATAATTTAGAATCTGTGATCAACGAGTGAAATACTAAAAATCCAATAGTACATGTTTACCTTATTAAGAAGCAGAAGAACAACAGAAGATAACGATTATTTTAATTATTAAGCAACAACACTTACTGAATTAGTGTCATGGATCAGTAATCAGGTATACCGAAAAGGCATAGTTTATTATGCAAGTTTATTATGATTTCACAGAAACCTTTTTGAAAAGATCTAGACCATGGCCATACTACCCTGAGCATCTGACCTTGGAAGCCAAGCAAGGTGGTTTTTGTTTTTATGTTGGATGGAATAAAGTTCATTATGTAATATTGACAAATCAAGGGTGCATGTGACAATTTTATTCTTTAAAACTCAAATCTATAGACTCATGAATATAAACTCCTAATAAGATTGTTAAATTATAATAATACCTGAAAACCAAGCTTTGGGTAATTAATACCTAAGGGTGATACTCAATACATGATATCATCTATTCCATATACATAGATTAAATATCAGTTACCATTTAATATTTTATAGTTTGAATACTCTTTTTGGTTTGTTTTGATTTGGTTTGCTTGGGATCCACACCTGGTGATGCTCAGGGGTTACTCCTGGGTATTCGCTCAGAAATAGCTCCTAGTTTTGGGGACCATATGAGATGCTGGATTACTGAACCATGCGGATTGTTCTAGGTCTCTCACGTGCAAGGCAAATGCCCTACCGCTGCACCACTGCTCAGGCCCCTTGAATACTCTTTCTAAAGCTGTGTGGTACATAACACAAGGCCTAAAACTTAATATTTTTTCTTGAGTTTACTCATTAGAGGATTCAACTCAAAATGATTAAGTATAAGCTTATATAATTCTCACTGAAGACAATTCCTAATTTCTGGCAGCAATCACAAAAATTATTTTGTAAGTTTGTGGAATCTCCTCATCTTTAAGCTCTCATTGATGCTCGCTATGGATACAATCCTTAAGATGAATAGATGTTATAATTCCCCCCACTGTAAAGATGAACTGCGAAATTGAAGAGGCTACATATTAGAAATGCATTTATTTAGCATTATCCTAGTTATAAAGCTCCCTATTTATAATTCCTCATCAGTGTCAAAATCACGAGTTGGTAAATGAAGCAATTTGCATTGTTCAAAATCTCATAGTATCCTGGGAGCATAACTTCACTTTGTTGAAGTAGAGAGAAGTCAACTTGAATAATTCTGCGGAGGGATTTGTACTGGCCGTGGTCTCCAGGCAGTAAATCTAGAGAAGAGATGTAGTAACCTCTCAGTCAGCCTCTTATCACATCGGCCTCTGTGACATCTCAATCACAGGATATCACAAACATGTCTAGAAGATTTTCTAGGTATATTTTTTGCAACAGAAACAGAGATAGGGAGAGAGACTCAGGAAATACTAAAATGTCAGAAGTCTGGCACTTACGGGATGTGTTGATTAGAAAGAATCTTAATAAGATGACTTGAGTTTTAAGAGGGGAGAAGCTAAGGATATAGACATTGGGGTCACATAAACCTGAGTTCAAAACTGGGCGCCACAATCAGTACCCATATGATTCTAGGAGTGTTAAGTTTGTATTTTTAGTGTTCAGTTTTATCACCTGTAAATTTGTAATCAATTGTGATAATGTATTTAATCTATATCAAATGTGTTTTATAAATTGAATTAGATGCAGAGAAAATTTTACATTTTTATTCTTATAACAATAACTTTTTCCAGGTAGGCTTTATGTTGTAGTGTTACCTTTGACTTCACAAGAAACTTGATGAAGATAAATGTTTTAATGTCCTCATATGACTCTTTGTTACAGGTTTTATAGTAGTTAAAACTTTTACATGTGGACAATATTACCAAAGGTCTTCTGGTATAGTTTTTATTCAGTGATTCAACCTAGCAGCAACCAATTTGTGAGCGTAAAAGAAAGACCATGAATGTGATTCTTAATGATGCTGTCACTTTCAAAATCTCATACTCACATAAATAATGAGTGATCACAAATACAATATTTGACATAGAATAAAAAGACTTAGAATAATAATTGTCATTTTTTAATTTGCTTCAATGTTATTGAATACCTTGGTTCTACACTGAACACTTTTATTTTTGCTTCTTGAAATTTTACAAGCTTGGTCACTCATTTCTCAATTTGACTCCAAGTTCCTCAATAGTACCTTAAAATTATAGTTCATTTTCTACTCTTGTTCCAGAAAGACCTATGTTCTAGTGAGTCTTCTTTCTTTTCTGTCAGTATGAAATTCAAAGAATTGAAAAGTCTCAAGCCAGAGGTTTACTTGGTTTCAAAAAATGTAGTTTATGGTTTCTTGGAGACGAGTTGTGAAAAAGGAATACATTTCAGAGTGATGAATATAAATAATTTAATTTAAAACATTTGAAGTGTTCCACTTGTTAAAATTTATTTAATGATTATAATATTTCACACAAAACTCTTGAAACTAGGGCATGACTTACCTACGATATGAGCAGCTATGATATGAGCTTGAAGCTATCAGTTTGATTCACTGTGTCACCTGAATAGATGGGTCTCAATCTGAGATGCTATGCTTTTTGTGATCTCTGGATGGATCCTGATGACATTCTTATAAAAGGATGTAATTCTCTGGCAAGTAACATAATTTAAGGCTGATAAGCTCAGGCCAAGAATATTTTCTATTGGCAGGCACCAATTGTGATATCTCAAATTGTGATAATGATTTTTCATATGTATTAAAAACATGATATTGTTGAATAATGTTGAATTCATATGTATTTTAATACATATGAATGTTAGATGCTGGGAATATATTAAATATTAATATAATTAACTAATAATATTATATATTAATTAAATTAGATGTTGGGAATATAATTCTTTCCTAATGCACAGAAAATTTTACATTTTTTATTCTTATAAAAATAATTTTTGGATGGGTAGTGTTTGTGTCATGGTATTACCTTTAACTTCACAAGAAAAATTTGTAAGGATAAATGGCTTTATATTTTTATAGAATACAAAGTCAGGAGCAATTCCTTCTCATAGATGAGTATGGCCCAACAGCCCCCAAAATTATCATTTCACCAGTAAGCATGTCATATTAAATTGATAAAGTTATGCTGTGATAGAAAGCTACATTTTAATATTTATTGACTTCAGTGACCAAAAAATAAAACAATAGTAACATGTAGCTTTTATTTAATCACTAAGATTTGTCATAAAATTGTTATCTATTCACATAAATGCACTTAGTATGAAAACATGATTTGTCTTCAATAATATCTCGGAGGCCATTGAATCTATATCAGCTCTGTAAATAGAAGTACATTAGGACAGAAATAAGAACAGTTGCCTAGGTTACTGGGCACAACCTCAAAATGTCAACAGCAGCAAATGAATTGGAGCATATCAAATCTTAAAATAATGGAGAAGTTTCTTGGTGCAAAAGATTAAGCCCACGTTTACTCTAACTTTATGCCAGTGATGAAAAAAATTCCTCATTGGTGCTTTTTAACAAAGAATCAGCTGAAGAAACCTCATGATAATGTAGGGAAAAATAGAAACATATCACCCTTATAATGGGAGACTTATTTTATATATTGGAAACATTTTTAGACTCTATTCATTATTTAAATATATTTTCAACTCAAATTTATATTCAATGGCTACACAGAAAATGGTGAGAGATGACCTCATTACTTTTTCATGGTATAATTTCATTTAGGTTACTGTGAATAACACAGTTTGGGTAAACCTCAACAAAATTACATTATTCTGCAGCAATATGCTAGTTGCCCATTTTTCATTATTTTTTCTATTATTTCAGTCATGTGCTTGACAATATTTTGCTCTCTGCCCTCCCGGATTTTTATACTCAGTGATTTTTGTTTTCTTCTTCCTTTTCAATATTAAATTAACTTTTTTAAATATCAGTGTTCCAATTTTTCTAGATATTGTCATATAGATGAAAAACTTTAGACAATACTTAATATTATACTTGAATACGAATAGCAAAATCTTCCTTCCTTAAAACAGATACATATTTCTGCACATCCTTAAGAGCTCTTCCTCAGATGGTATTATTGTTTCAAAGACTGAATATATCATTTATCCTACAAAACTACATTATTCCCTAAAGAAGCTTTCTAGTTTGATGTGATTTTTTTTGTTTATTTATTGTTTGCTTTTTTCTTGCTAATGTAATTGAATCTCTAACAATATCTCTGAAACAATATCTTTTTTTTTCCTTTTTAGTCTTTTTATTTTGTTTTAATTCTTCCATTTTTTATTGAGGCACTGGAATTTGAAATTATTTTTGTTATACTTTTTGTGCATACATCATTTGATTACTAAATCTATGACTAGAATGTCTATTTTACTCTATTAAGCCACTTCCTTTATAACCCTCCCCATATATGCTCTGTTCAATAGATTTAATACTCACTTATGACTTTTGCTATTTGTTTTGTCCTTTTCCTTTTTCTTTACATTTCACATCTAATATATATAAATATATATTCACATACTATACATACACATATACATTTATATATATATTGTGTGGAAGTGATGGCACCTATGTACATGTATATTATTAAAGATAAAATTGAAAAATTATGGGCCCGAGCATTAGCACATCAGTAGGGCATTTGCCTTCCAAGTGGCTGACATAAGATGGACCTGGGTTCGAACCTGGCATCCCATAAGGTCCTCTGAGCCAGGAGTGATTTCTGAGCACATAGCCAGGAGTATCCCCCGAGCAAAAAAAAAAAAAAGAAAAAAGAAAAGTCATGCAAACTTAAAAATCAATAATAAATCACATTTTTTCGAAAACACTATTATTTTGTAGGTAAAGAAGTTTTGAAATATTATAGTAAATAAATTCTATGCCAAAATATTTTAAAATTAACATGATATATATAAATACAACAAGTACACAATTTATTAAAAGTGAGAAGAAAGTAATTAATAAAATGGAAAGGGGCTTGAGTGATAGTATGGCCGGTAGAGCACTTGCCTTGTTTGCAGTTGATAGGGATTCGATCTCTGTCATTTCATATGGCCCCCTGAGCATGCTGGGAATGATTTCTTAGTGCAGAGCCAAGAGTAATCTGCCAGGTGTTGTCAAAAAACAATAAAAAATGTGTTAAGGGGAAAATTGAATAGATATATAAAAGTATAAGAGTTTTGTTTCTTCTAAGAATATACACTTTTAATAGAGATTATATTCTATATCATGTTTAAATATTTTATTAATAATATTAATAAATATCTCCATAGATACAACAAAGTCACCTAAATAGACATAGAACATTCACTATAACCATAGCATTTATTCATTATTGAAAATGTATAAAATTTATCATCAAACTAGAAATAAATGAGTTTTTCTTAAAATTATAGAAGGCAACATAAGGACCACGACAAATGCCATACTTGATGGCAAAGTGCCGAGAAGCTTGCCTTATATATAAAATACATTCTTTTTTTTTGGGGGGGAAGGGGGGCACACCCGGCAGTGCTCAGGGGTTACTCCTGGCTATCTGCTCAGAAATAGATCCTGGCAGGCACAGGGGACCATGTGCGATGCCGGGATTTGAACCAACCACCTTATGTCCTGGGTCAGCTGCTTGCAAGGCAAACCCCACTATGCTATCTCTCTGGCCACAAAATAGATTCTTTTAATTCTCCTTGCAAAAAGGTTTCAATATTATGGATTTCATTAGATATTGGTTGTCCATGAAGTACTGTATTATTCCTTCAAATCTGAATAATAATATATTCTTGGGGAAGTATTCATTTCACTGTATTTTTTCTATTATATTTCATCATTTTGTTTTGACCAATAGAGTCTCATGTAATATACCTGCTATTAAAATATTTCCCCTGTGTATAAATTTATTTTATTATCTTCTGCTTTCAATATTTATCTCTATCTTTAGATTTTGTCTTTCTTATTATAAACCTGCTAGTTTCTTTTTTTTCTTTTTTTTTTTTTTTTTTGGTTTTTGGGCCACACCCAGTAATGCTCAGGGGTTACTCCTGGCTATGTGCTCAGAAGTTGCTCCTGGCTTGGGGGACCATATGGGACACCGGGGGATTGAACCGCGGTCCGTCCAAGGCTAGCGCAGGCAAGGCATGCACCTTACCTTTAGCACCACCGCCCGGCCCCACTAGTTTCTTTTTTTAATTTTTATTTTTCTGGGCTTTTATATTTTCATACTTATTCTTCTTACTCTTGGGAATTACTAGCTATGATTTTCTTAGTAGTTATTCATAGAATTTGTCTTCCTGTACTTCATAGAATGCAAGGACTCTGATGGTATTCTTTTTGACCTCATGCAATAGTTTCCTAAAGTGTTATCAATGTTCTTTTAAGCATCTTTCTATCCCCTGATATTTTCTAGAGGTTTCCTATATCTAATTTTTTTCCAATTTTTATTTTTATTTAAACACCATGATTAAAAATATGATTGTAGTTGTATGATTTGAGTCATGTAAAGAACACCCCCCTTCACCAGTGCAACATTCCCACACCAATGTCCAAATCTCCCTCCTCCATCCCACACAAGCCTGTACTCTTGACAGGCTTTCTACTTCCCTCATTCATTCACATTGTTAGGATAATTCTCAATGTAGTTAATTCTCTAACAGCACTCATCACTCTTTGTGGTGAGCTACATGTTGTGAGCTGGTTCTTCCAGCCCTCTTCTATTTTGTCTCTGAGAATTATTGCAAAAATATCTTTCACTTTTCTTACAACCCATGGATGAGTAAGACTATTCTGCATCAATCTCTCTTCCTCTGACTTATTTCACTCAGCATAATAGATTCCATGTACATCCATGTATGGGAAAATTTCATGATTTCATCTTTCCTGACAGCTGCATAATACTCCATTGTGTATATGTATCACAGTTTCTTTAGCCATTCATCTGTTGAATGGCTTCTTGGTTGTTTCCAGAGTCTGGCTATTGTAAATAGTGCTGCAATGAATATAGGTTCTTGACTGTTGATTCTTTCTCGAGAATTTCTTCCTGGGTTTCTGGAACTCCAATGATTCTGAAGTTGTTTCTGTTGAGCTTATCAAAGACTTCTATTTTCATCTGTTCATATTCTTTGAATAATTTTTCCATTGTCTGATCATTTGCTTTAAGACTTTTTTCCAATCTCTTCTGCTGTATGGAGTTTTTATGCATCACATTTTCCAGCTCACTAATTCTATTCTCTGTTACCCTGTTGGAGAGGTTTCCCATTGAGTTTTTCAATTCGTCCTACTGAGTTTTTCAAACCTGTTATTTGACCTGATATTTCAGTTTGGAGTTTTTTGATTTCTATCTTCATATTATCTTGATTCTTATTAGTGTTCTGTTCTATACTTTCTTTGAGTTCTGTGAATATCCTACATATGTCTTCTCTAAACTTCATATCTGAATGACTAACTAGATGGTTGGCCACTGTTGGGTCATCAGAGTTGCCATCTTCATTCTCTATGCCTGATGTTGGTCTGTGTAGTTTCCCCATTGTCACAGTTGAATTGTGGGTTTTTTTTTTTACATGTTGTGGTAGTATTCATTGTCTAGGTGGAGTAAGTGGCCCCAAAGCAAAGCGGAGTGGCTGGCGCTCCTCTGGTGGGAAGACTCACCTCAGGAGTATTGAACCCTCAGGGGATGTATGTCAGAGAGGATCAAAATTCCCAGGCTGACGCAAGCAGAAGGAAGCCTCAAAATGTCTGCCATGCTTAAGAGGCCCAGCAGAGTCAGCTGTATCCACAGTCTCCGGGCAGGGAAGACTCACCTCAGGAGAAGCGAGCCCTCCTCAGACGATGAATGCCAGAGAGGATCAAAATTCTCAGGCTGGGGGCTGGCAAGGTGGCGCTAGAGGTAAGGTGTCTGCCTTGCAAGCACTAGCTAAGGAAGGACCGTGGTTCGATCCCCCGGCATTCCATATGGTCCCCCAAGCCAGGGGCAATTCCTGAGCACTTAGCCAGGAGTAACCCCTGAGCATCAAGCGGGTGTGGCCCAAAAAACCAAAAAAAAAAAAAATTCTCAGGCTGAAGCAAGCAGAAGGGAGATTCAATATGTCTACATGCTTAAGAGGCCCCACAATATCAGCTGTATCCACAGTCTCCTGGCAGGGAAGACTTCCTATATCTAATATTGTATCACCTCATTTTTTTCCTTAGTTACTGTCATTCTGATGCTCATAATATTTTTTATCGCCAACCGTGTTCTTTATTTCTGACTGTATTTTTCTCATTTCAATTCTTATACTTTCTTGTTTTGCTCATTACCCATGTCATCTTTGCTTTCAATTTATCACATATCTTCAAATGGTCCCATTAAGGTCACCATGTGTTTATACTGATTGAGCATTCAGTGTTATTATTTTTAATTCACTGAGTTTGGTGAAACTCTATGAATCCTTCTGTAGTGCTTGATCATCCCTTTGAGCTGTGGTTGACATAGCTGGTTGTCTTTAAGCATTTAGATTGTGCACATTTATTCTTAAATAACTCTCTTCATCCAGTGACAGTAAGTATAAAACAGCTGTATGAGCTGTATAGAGCAGAGTTTTTATGCATACATGCCTACCAAACTCAGAAAATGTGGAAGTGGCCTTCTAAGAAGATGGAAGAAAAATACATGTTTTATGCATTGTATGAACCCTAGAAATTTTGAACTTCATTTTAATACAATCATCTTTATAAGGGGCTCATTATTCATAGTTCATGCTTTTATATTTTAATCCAATTTATATTATTTTCCTAAACTCCTAAGGAGTACTGTTCCTTTGACCTAACTATATGCGTTATATTGCAGAAGGGACATTCTTTATGCTATGATGAAAGTCTTCATAATACAGATAGTTAGAATAAAAAGCTAGTCATTGTTATTATCCAAGAGATGGAAATTGATTGATGGAAGCTAAGACCAGAAATATAGGAATGTAAACTTTTAAAGTTGTTGATTGAGCATGGATTGAATAAATTTAATTTAGTAATTAGATAAATATTAAGAAAGAGAAGGCATCAAGGTTATTTCAAATGATTTTAGCTTGAAGAATTAGAATGTGGCCTTGTATTTATGAAAATCTGAAGGAGATTGGATTAAATAGATTGACAATAGTGAAAATTAGAAATTATTTTGAGATATATATATAGTCAAAATTTTACAAGATAAACAAATGAGAAAGTCAATCAATTGGCTTACTTAAAATTTTCAGATTAGATTATAATAGTGAATAAATTACATTATTGAACAATTTTAGAAGTTTCTAAACTTACAATAAATTTTCATTCAAATATATTTTAAAAAAGATATTAATATATAACTTTTTATTTCTAGTTTCTCTTTATTCAGAAATCATGATCCTGAGTTTCTTTTTTCCCTTAAACTATTATTTTAAAATTTTGCCTTCTGCAAGTAATATCTGCCATGTAGGGCAGGAGAGAATGAACAATTTATGCAGCAATGAAATATTTTATTTCAATAGCTTTGAAGATAAGGACTTAAAGGAGATATATTCTAAAATAAGCCGTAGCATGTACATTCATTTTTAATCAAAAATTTTTAATTGTGAATGGTTATGGTATTTTTTTGGACAAGACTTCAACATTTTGCATATTGCTTAACTGGTTGATAAAAATATTTTAATTTATTTTGTGTCTCATATATAAGTACATTCCTCTTTCATCTACATATGACTTTGAATAATCTCATTTTATTTTGCCTATTTTATTAAAATCTGAATATTAGATTTCAATCTAAAATATATGTATATATAATGTATATATATATATGTATACACATATATAGGTACAACCCTCCATGGGAGAGTAATATGACAAAAATATTCTTGGTCTATAATATCTTTTCTAAATTGTTTTAAATGTATAACTTTATATATAAAATATTTTTATTCTTTACGATTACACAGTTTCTAACACTTTCTAGTTGCCAATCATAGCAGCACAATTACAATTGTTTAATTCAAAAAATGTATCAGGAACTTTATATTCATTTCTTTCACTCCACAATTGCCTTTTGTATGTGCATGTGTGTTTATCTTGTAAAATTTTTATTGTGAACTACAAATCATTCACAGTTGTATTCCAGGCACATAGTGACAGTGAATTAGGGCCATTCCCACCACCAGTGTTGACATCCCTCCGCCACTCTTCCCAGCATGCCTCCCATACCTCTCTTCTTTTCCTTCTGGACTGCTAGTGTGACAGGTCCCCTTTTATGTATAGGTTGTTGTACACTGTGTTATTTTGATTTTGTTGTCTTTGACTTTGGATTTGGTGTTTAGATCTGATCATTTTTTATTTCCACTCAATGTTCATGAGACTTACAGACTCTGGTATCATCTACTTTTTCCCATGTCTATTAAGGAGCCAGAACAAGGTGATTCAAGTTCTATTGTTCTGTTGAGGGAAAAAATGCTGGGAGGAGGTCATTTATAAACTATAAATATTAATTTAAAATAAAAAGAAAAGGAAAAAAATAATTCAAAACAAGCAACAGCAAAAAGAAACAAAAACATAGCAATACCCCTTTGTGACAAATAATACTATCTCTTCCTCATAAATTTAGAAAGAGGGATACAGAAATGTCATATGAGTATCAAGTATTACAGAGCATAAAAGGAGATGTGAGATTGACCTCTGTGTTACTGCTATTGACAAAGATGCCTTTACTGGTTTCCTCCCTTTCTACTGTTCATCTGTGTCATCCTTCTTGCATCAGAAATTTACTGGAAGTTTTGAATAAAAACTTATCCATAACCTTCTCTTATCTAAACAAGCTCTAAATTTAAGGAAGAATAGACATGATAAGATTTTAGCCTGAAAATCATATTCAAAGTGGCACAAAAAATTATTTTGAAATAGTGGTATAGAATTGGAATTAGAGCTATTATTTCTCCAAAGGTCCACATCTATTTACTTTCAATCATGTAGATTTGAGGAAACTGTTAGATTAATGTATTGGTGTGAAATGATGAGGTTAAAAAACCAACATTACTAGGTTTTCCTAAAATTACATAAAATAGTGTCTAGAAAAGGAATTATTTCCAAAGTATAGTTTCTGAAAATAGATAGGACTCTCTTGGTTCTTTTTGCTATTATTTTTTATAAAAGGTACCATAAAATAAGCTGGCTCAAAAATCCAATATCTGTGTGAATTTTAGATATTTTTAATGATAATAGAACTCAGTAAATAGTTGATTTTCTGAAACTCTAATTCCTTATATTTTAAATCTGATATTACTTTATTTAAAAATTAATAATGAGAAAAATTTATCTTTAGCACAGTCATAGAAGCATAATTTTCCTAAGATATACATGATCATATTATTAAAATATATTATTTATGAAAGGAATAAATGTACAATCATAAGGGACTATTTAGGCAAATGAAGTGATGACCATCACTCCAAATAAGATGAAATATGAAGTACAGTAGTTAAAAAGTAGGAAAATATCACTTTGGGCTGGTCTAAGGAGATCCTCTATTTTTAACAATAATAGTGAATCAATATTTTAAAGAATATGACTAAGACCACCTATACTAGATTTAAAGCATATATGTTTATTTTTTTCACATTGGCCATCAGAAAGAACTTTCTAACCATAAAATATAAATAATGGAAAACACAAACATCTCCTGAGTACACAAAATAAAGTCAAACAAAATGCCATTTCTGAAAATATATTCCATGACAAATATCAGGTGGGGAGATTATGATCATTTTTAATAATTCCTGATCATTTAAAAGATTCATTCACTACTATGAAAAGCTATTCCATGTCTAACAACCCCCACCCATTGTCAAGAGAAAAATTGATAACGAACTGAACAAAAGCAGAAATGCTAATTCACGATAAGAATATTTGTTTTCCCATAACATTAAATAAAAATTAAACAAATCCTATCATATTTATAAAAACATGTTGGTATCTATTGTCAGAAAGATTATAAAAAATGATGACAAAAGAGTTCACCACAAAAAAGGAAAATGTCTCAGTTTAAAACGAATACCCTGTAATTATGTGGTGTATGTGGTCACATTTTAGTGCTGCCCAGGTGACCGAGATAAGCAAGATAGCTTTGATATTTATAACATAGACCCTATCTAGCCCCCTTCTCCTACAGAAGGGAAGATGGCCAGCTACTTACAAGAGCTCAAGGCACTCATGAAACATAAATTTAGGCCCTGATTAACTCACTTGAGTCAAGATTATTCTGAAAGAAAAATGGTCTGTGATTCTCCATGAGGAACAAAAGAAAAAAAAATCTTCATACTATTTCCATATGTGTACATAAATATAAATAATACATAAGTATATGTATTAATATATAAATTCATAAATATGCATACAAAATATAATAAATTTATAAATATATATGAATTTATATATAACATATATAACTAATATATATAAATATTTTAATGGACCTAAAATGGAAAACACATAAGAAAATATAGCTACTTATGATTTTACTTTACAAATACTACAAGTGCCTCCTCCATCTATCTAATATTCTGAAGTTTGAGTATTCATGAATAAGCAAATAGTATAGTTGCCCAAATGATAGATCAGTGTTTATTTACTCAGTCTAATCTTCAAAGATATTGCTTATCTACAAATACTAAGTTTAAAAGCAAATGAGAAGTTGGTGCCTAGAAAGGACCCTTGATATCACAGACTCAACAATTTGGGCCACCATAATCAGTATTTGTATGCATGTAATTTGGCCAAAATAGTATCAACGCATGCTTCTCAATAGGCTTCTAAATGTGCTATTGGTATTTTGAATGAATAATTTTCTCTTGTGATGACTGTCTTGTGAACTGTCCAAAAATTAGCACCATCTCTGACTTCTACTTAAGTTGTTGGTAGTAGAATCTCAAAACAGTTGTGAAAATCAACTTCTCAAGAAATTGTCAAATAAATGTCCATGAAGGTGTGATTTAGAAGGTAAAGGGCAGATAAAATTGTTTTCATGTTCAAAACTTCTGATTTCTTGTAGTTTGATATATTTCCATTTGTCCATTTCTGCTTTTGTTTTCATTGCAAATGGGCTCATATCATGGAGGACTCAATTGAGCCCAAGAGCTTGGTGAGTCTTGCCTTCTATGTTCATAAGTAGGTGTATTTAATAGAAGCAATTTTAATATTGAGGGTTTTAATCCACTCTGCCTTAACCTTTTACAATGGTGTTAAATAAGGTATGATGAAAATTATTTGATTTTTGTTTCAGGCTAAATAATTTTTATAGCGTCATTTTTTGAGATGGCTCTTCTTAATTTTCTTGGTGTAACAACTTCCTTTACCATAAATTAACTTATCTTATATGGAGAATTTATCTGTAACTTTTTAATTTTATTTCATTGATCTGAAAGCCTTTGTTGAGTTTTAAAGTGTTTGTCGAGTACTATACACTATTAATTATTGTAACTGTGGTTTAAAAAAAAGGTTAAAATCTTGGAATGCAATGCTCTGAACTTTATTTTTGCTAGGGCTGCTGTAGCTATTCTAAATTTATTTGCTTCCACAAATATTTTAGTCATTTTTTGTCTTTGAAAACCACCATGGGAATTTTGATGGAAGTTGTCTTGTATCTGTTAATAACTTTAGATATGGTAGTCATTTTAAGTTTTTTTTAATTCATAAACAAGGAATATGTGGAAAGATTTAAGGATTAACTGTTTCTCAGAGAGTATAGCACAGAGCAGCAAAACTAGGGTCTATAAATGCAAGACATATACCCTACTAATGGAGTAGCATATTCCAAACCTTCTTTATAGAAAATTTTGGGGCCAGAGAGATAGCACAGCGGCGTTTGGCTTGCAAGCAGCTGATCCAGGACCTAAGGTGGTTGGTTCGAATCCCGGTGTCCCATATGGTCCCCTGTGCCTGCCAGAAGCTATTTCTGAGCAGATATCCAGAAGTAACCCTTGAGTACCCCCGGGTGTGACCCAAAAAAACAAAAAAAAAGAAAAAAAGAAATTTTTGATTGTACAGTATTAATATGCCTTAAAAAGATTCTGTCAATAATAAAAGCATTTTAGTTAGAAATTCACTAAAGCATCAATCATCAAAATATATAAACTTGTACTTTACCAGAATATTAACATTCTAGTATTTTTATAAAACAAATATTCTTGGACAAAAATATGTTTTTTGTTTGTTTTGTACTTTTTGCCATTTAGGGTAGCTCTATTTTCAGGGGTCACTAAAGGCAGGTCTCTAGGGACTATATGGGGTGTCAAGTATTGAATCCTATCTGCTATATTATCACCCCATCTCCCCCAATACCTGTAATTTAAACTTTTAAAAAAAGTATCAAAAGAACTAATTTTCTAATTGTATTTTTCTTGGCCTACCTTATCATCCAAGAAATTCTAAATGTAACTTGGTACATTTTTTCACAAGTTAAGTTCCTTTATTACTTGAATGTTTCCTATATTTGTTCCATTAAGGGTTAGAAAGTGAATAAATTCTGGGTTGTGATGTGTAGCTGACTAGTCAGTATTATGACAAAACATAACTGTATTATGCTATAATACAATGATAAATGTAGGGTTATGATTGAGTAGGAAAACTTGTTTATAAACTGAAAGACTCTTAAATACATGAGCTTTCTTTATCCTCTGGGTTTTATTCCTCCCTTGGGGTCAGTCTACTTCCAATTTACTATAATCTTGGATATGGAATTCAGGTAACTAAATTTAAATTACATGCAAAGTAAAGATTAATAATCTTTGAGTCACATCTTCAAGTCATTTATGTGAATAAAATAAATGGGCTTGTAGGACTCTGACTTTTTCAGGAACTTTAACTGAATATGTTTATGTTTTGTTTAGCTAAATATTTTTATCAACATGACTCTAAGCTGTAAAATTTGACTGCATCAAAAAACAAAGGTATTTAAATTATTTAAAATGACACTCTTAAGAAACAATGGAAGGAAAATTAACCCATTATATGCAATATTTTGCTAAAATTATTACTATTTATATTTGATTTATTTACACCTCTACGTGGCAATTTCAGTTTTCTGTTAATTATAGGCAAAGATTATTCCCAAATTTTATGAATATGGAATTTCTTATGTTCTATAAGATTTTAAAGTTATAGCATAGCCCCTTGAAACAAAACACTTGTTTTCTTTTGTTTGTTTGTTTTTTTTTTTGCTGTTAAGAATTAACACACAGTTCTACCATTAGTTAAAAGTTTTACCAAAGGTAGATTGATATATTGAGGCACTTATAATGCATGACTCAAAGCTGATCACTTAACAATTTTGGAAGGATGTCACTTAAATGAAGGGATGAATGAAAAAAATCAGAAGAGTAGTGCTAAAAAAATCTGACAAATTTTTCACATAATAAAAACTCACCTTGTGGAAAACAGATTATGCACTCTTTTCAGTTCAGGAAGCTGAATAAAAGACCCCAGACTAGCATTAGAAAAAAAAATGCATGCTAATTAAAAACTATCTAATAGCTCAATATAAAAGTGTGTAGTGTTTTAGAAGATACATCCTTCATATCAAAAGACAACAGTAAGAGATAAAATGGGAGGACAATTAATATCTGATATTACTAATTGGCTAAGGGTACTGGATATTGTGTCTGGTTTACACTTTGGCAAAACACAGACAATAATCTGGAAGACTCTATAAAAGTTGATTAGACTTTCAACATTGACTCACACTTAAAGACTAACAACTCACATAATTGCTAAGTATAATCGTGCATATATTTTTACAATTGCATATCAGATCAGACATTATCTGATGTACTTATTTTGTTAGCTTAAAAGCGACAGAAAATTATATTGTTCTATTTGCATAGCATGATTCTATATTTACATACATTGCAAACTGATCATACCAGTAAGTCTCATTACCTTCTAAGTTGTAAGGTGATGTATCATTGAAATTTGACTTACATTTCCTTGATAGTAAGTGATGATAAATACTTCATCTGCCTATGTGCTATTTTTTGTCCTTTTTAGAGAAGTGGTGATTCATTTTATCTGCTTATTTTTTTTATTGATTTTTCTGAGTGATTTTCTATTTGAATATTATCCCTTTACTGGTAAATGTGCAAATATTTTCCATTACTAACTAGTGTGTCTTTTAAACTTATATGTTTGCTATGAAAGAACCTTGTATTTTGATATATTACTATTTGTTTATTTTTGTTCTGTACTTTTGCTAATGTTATTTCTATTTTTATGATTTTATCTGGAGTTGAATGTATCCAGTTATGTTAATAATCCAGTATATTATACTGTGAACACTGAAGAAGAAAATGTATTCAACATTGAAGAT